>NC_079172.1:75183162-75450662 GCF_947568905.1 Ostrea edulis | reverse complement strand
TGAAGAAGACCGGTAACACGGTCGAAATATTTCAACAAAGTGTTTAGAGTTTTTTCTATATTTAACTTCCAAAACAGAGACTTATATATATATATATATATATATATATATATGTATGTATGTATATGTATGTATGTATATCGGGTCTGTGGTATAAAATTATCGAGATGTTACAAAATCATTCATAGTCACAAAATTGTTGGAAGCGGCTTCAGACACAGAAACAAGGCACACAAACCCCAATAACCCTACAAAAGCTTGTTTTACTGCAACAGGTCCCGGAGAAAGTCTGCTTCAAATTATGAAGTTCACCTCTTTAAGACTGCTTTTTGCCTATGTTACAGGTTGACCGGGTTGGCTTCCAGGTTTAACAATCAAAAACAAGATTTCAAACGTTTTCACTTTATATTGCAGACATTTTGTACATAGTCATTCTCCACTGCTGGCTCAGGTATTCGTTACTAGCAACGCCTGTTTACATTTGGTAAGGTTTACGTTGAACACCAAGTACCATGCGTCATTACACCGGGACCTCAGAAGTCGTGTCTGTACGAATTTCTAACTTTAACTTAGGAGTTTGACAAGAAGAGAGTGAAATCCTAAACTCAGGTGAATAAATACAGGTATCGAGGGGTACTCTGAAGGGTGTTTGACTAGAGAGGTCCTCCACAGGATAACTGAAAACATACTATACAGACATGTGACATCTTAAATGTGACAGCCTAGCATTTATAGTTTCTTGAGAGTAGGCAAATTGACCAGCAAATCGCTGACAGGGCATGACCCCTGACTTTTGCGGCAAAGTGACGTTAATATCATTAACCGTGATTGACGTAGTCAGGTAAAACTGACAATTAGACAATAAAAGGTGAATATAACAAACAGTAATCAATCTCATAACTCCTATAAGTAAAACAAAATAGATAGTTTGCAAACACGTACCCTTGGACACACAAGATGTGGGAGCAGGTGTCTAGGAGGAGTAAGCATCCCCTGTCGACCGGTCACACTCGCTGTGAGCCCTATATCCTGGTCAGGTATACGGAGTTATCCGTAGTCAAAATCAGTGGCCAAGAACGGCTTAACAATCGGTATGAAACACGACAGACGACATTTGACCCAATGATAGGTTGTATTGTACTGGACCACAAGTCTACTTTGTTTTTGTTTGAAAGAAGGGAGCTGCTAGCCCCATCTGATTCTTCTCAGTAAACAATTTCATGGGACCCTGTGTGGGCCCTGGTTGATAAGAATTTGGCCCACAGTATCCTCTGCTTGATCGTAAAACGCGACTAAGAGGAGCGTCCCGTTTGCCGTGGGATGAGACCCGTGTCGGTGGAAGAGGGGATCCTGGTGGCTGAGGTTGATGGGTGTTAAGGTTACAACGTTCATTGACCAACACGCCACTTTGGCCCTAATTTAATCTAAACGAGCGGACGTGCTGGGCCCTGCATGTTCAATCGGCTGGTCACGCCTAGCTTAGACTTTACCTATCCTTATTTTATACAGATACTTGTTACCTTTTACTGGTTTGTGTCAATGTATTCTATGTGGTTTAATATCGCTAGTAATAAATTGGAAAGTTATGTCTTCTGTTTTGTACAGAAGACTACCTGTTACAAATTCAATATTACTTTAATATAGATATCGTCTAAGCGGTGGCTAGGGTCAATTGGGTGGATACGTCCATCTGAGTATAACACCGCTGTATCCTCTTGGTGTTCGTATTCTGCTGGAATGTCCGCGGAGGACGACATCGCCATTGTTGGCGATCCGAGGCGGGCGGGGAGCAATGGTGCTGAACCACTTTCTCTTCATCACGGCATATAAAAACAACAAACGAAAACTTGTGGAAGATGATGACTCTGAGTCTGAAACTGAACGGAGTGAAAATTGGGCAAGATTTATTATTTTATCAACATACGATGAAAACGAAAAGCCTGTTACAAAGCTTTCTCCCTTCGTGATCGACAAAACGTTGAAAGGCATAATTGGAGAAGCCCAGTCAGTTAAAAAAAATGAAAAATGAGACTCTTTTGGTGGAATGTAAGAACAAAAACAATCTATGATTTTACAATCCGTTTTGAAATTTGGCGGAATCAAGGTGATTGGAACCCCAAGCTTCAGATTAAACCGAAGCAAAGGAGTTATTATAGACAAAGGACGTGTTCTTTGTGACTTGGAGGAGGCGGAAATTACGAATGAATTGAAACCGCAAGGTGCCCTTCTTACAAAACGTATTAAAATCAAGAACAATGGGAACTTTATTCCAACTAACACCTACATTCTTGATTTTGACACCCCCAACCCCCTGATAAGATCAAGATAGGATACTACTGCCTGAAAGTAGACAAAGTTATACCAAATCCTTTACGTTGCTTTAACTGCCAAAAGTTTGGTCATTCATCTGATCGTTGTAAAAAAGAAAATGTTTGTTTCAGATGTGGTTCTGAAGATTGTGTAGCAGAACACTGCAAAGAAGAACCAAAATGTGTCAATTGCGGCGAAAAACACCCATCATCGTCAAATCAATGCAGTGTCTGGTTAAAAGAAAAAGAAATTCAAAAATTAAAAGTTGAAAAACACCTTAGCTACCCAGATGCAAGAAAACTATACAATTCTCAGCATCCAAATATTTCATATGCAGCTGTTTTAAAAAAGAAAAATACAAAAGAGGTTGCTTGTCAAACAGATCATGTAATAACATCTACCTCTGGTTCACCTCTGCAAGATCTTGTAGACACGTCTTCTTCATCATCACCTAAACAACCTGTTTCTGCTTCCTCCAAGCCGCAAATTCCTCCAAAACCAAAGGAGTCCAATATTTCAAAACTATTGAATAAACCATTAGAACAAAAGACTGACAAAGACTCAGGGTCATCCAAAAAACCTTCCAAAACAACCATAAGGAGTGATAGAATCCCTAAAGGGATGAGAGATCCAATATCTGTTCTTAATAGATATGGCATTCTGGAAGAAGAGAGGATGGACACTTCGTCCTCTCAGTCCAGAAGCCAAAGCCTCTCTCCATCAAGATCCAGAACAAGGATCAAAATTAATCAATCATAATTGATCCTTCTAAAATCAGTCAGTGGAATTGTCGAAGTTTTACAATTAATTTTAATGAAATATCACTTCTTTTACAAAAATTTAATCCAGTAGCTTTTTGTCTTCAAGAAACACACCTAAAACAATCTGACAATATTACTTTAAAACATTATTCCTTATATAATCACTATGACCCAAGTGCCGATCGAGCAAAAGGTGGATCATCAATATATGTAAGAAACAATATCTTACATATTGAAATCAAACTTAACATTAATTTGCAAGCTACAGCAGTTCGTGTTTCCCTTCACAAAACCATTACATTATGTTCAATTCATGTTCCACCACAATACAAATTAGAATTACAAGAGTTAAACAATTTGGTCAATCAACTCCCTTCTCCTTATATCATTATGGGAGATTTTAATGGTTATAATCCCTTATAGGGTAGTGATAATTTAACTGAAAAAGGCAAAAAGTTGGAGGATTTTGCAAATCAAAATAATCTTTGTATCTTAAATGATGGTTCCAATACTTATCTTCATCCTGAAAATGGTTCTTATACATCTATTGGCATCTCTTTAACAGATCCTACTCTGGCTTATGACCTTTCATGGACTGTCCACGACGACTTGTGTGGCAGTGACCATTTCCCAATTGTAATTGAAGATGTAATTCCTTCCAATGATAAACAAAACCAAAACTGGAAGCTAAGTAAAGCAAAATGGAATCTATTCGATAAACTTTGTATTGAAACAATTAAAGAAGACACATTAATCAATAATAATGACCCAATTTTGAAATTTACAAATATTATTTTAGAGGATAGTGAAAACTCTATTCCAAAAACCTCGACAGATCCGAAGAAAATTAAAAAGCCATGGTTTAATGGTGAATGTAATGAGGCGATCAAAAACAGAAAAAAAAGCTGAAAAACGTTTCAATTTATCCCCGTCCAACCAAATTTAGATAATTATAGGAAATTAAAAGCAAAAGCCCATAGGACATTTAACACAAGCAGGAAAAATTCATGGAGAAACTTTGTTTCTAAATTAAATTCACACACCCCTATTAATAAAGTCTGGAATGCAATTAAAAAGATTAAAGGGAAAAATACAAATAAACAATTCAATCATCTAAAAGTCAATAATGCCACAATTGCTGATATTACAGACATATCCAATACTATTACAAATTCTATATCTAAAAACTCATCAACAGAACATATGTCTTCAAAATTTATTGATGTCAAAAATAGAGAAGAAAGGAAAAATCTAAACTTTACTTCGGATTATTAATATAGAAAATTATAACAAACCATTCTCCATAGATGAATTAAAACGTTCATTGTCAAAATTACATGACACTGCCGTAGGTCCAGACGAAATATACTATCAAATACTTAAACATCTTCCAGAAAGCAGTCTAAAATGTCTTCTATCAATATTTAATAAAATTTGGGAAACGGGCAATTTTCCAAAATCTTGGAAAGAAGCTATCATTATTCCTATTCCAAAACCGGGGAAAGATCACAGTGATCCATCAAATTATCGCCCAATTGCTTTAACAAGTTGTATATGTAAAACCATGGAAAGAATGATTAATGACAGACTTGTCTGGTTTCTGGAGTCAAAAAATCTACTTGCAGATATAAAATGCGGCTTCAGAGGCCAGAGAAGTACGTTAGACCATCTTGTCAAACTTAAATCATTTATTCGTGATGCTTTTATCAATAAGGAACATGCTGTATCAATTTTCTTCGATTTGGAAAAAAGCATATGATACAACATGGAGGTATGGAATTTTGAAAGATCTCCATAATACGGGATTAAGGTAATTTACCAATATTTGTCTCAAACTTTTTGAAAGAACGTTAATTTAAGGTTCGCTTAGGGTCCACTTACTCCAACCTGTGTGATCAAGAAAATGGTGTTCCACAAGGAAGTATTTTATCGGTAACACCATTCAGTATTAAAATCAATAGTTTAGCACAGGTACTTAGAAAGGATATCGAAGGTTGTTTATTTGTAGATGGCATCGGCATTTCATATCGTTCAAAAAATATGGCAAGCATCGAAAGACAACTACAACTTTGCCTAAACAAAATTCAAGACTGGGCAGACAATAATGGTTTTAAATTTTCGAAATCAAAAACAACAGGCGTTCATTTTTGTCAAAAGCGTAAACACCATAATGATCCAGACCTTAAATTAAATGGAACTCCGATCAAAATAGTGAAAGAATTTAAGTTTTTAGGAGTAATTTTTTATAGTAAATTATCCTTTGTTCCACATATTAAGATGCTTAAAACTAAATGTTCTAAAGCACTCGACATTTTAAAGGTTGTCGGCAATACTCTTTGGGGTGCAGACAAAAAAGTTTTACTTCAACTTTATAGATCTCTAGTCCGATCCAAGTTAGATTATGGATGTATAGTTTATGGATCTGCTAGAAAATCGTATATCCAAGCTTTAGATGCAATTCATAACCAAGGTATACGTATCTGTTTATGAGCTTTTCCAACCTCCCCCATAGATAGCATCTATGTAGAAGCAAACGAACCTTCACTTAAAAATAGACGTATAAAATTAAGTCTTCAGTATATCATTAAACTTCGTTCCAATCCAAAACACCCGTCATATAACTGTGTATTCAACCCGAAATTTCAAACAAAATATAATGAAAACACCAAAGTTATTAAACCACTTGGATTAAGACTCCAAAAACATATTAAAGACTCTAACATAGATTTAAATGTTATTTCTGAATTACAAATTCCTAATATTCCACTTTGAGAACTATCAAAACCTACTGTTAATTTAGATTTAACGAAAGACAAAAAGTCAGACACAAATTCACTTGAATTTATTCAGAAGTTTCAAGAATTAAAACACAGTTTTTCAACACAGAGTGAAATTTACACAGATGGATCAAAAGACAAAAATAAAGTTGCTTCCGCTGCTGTTCAGGGAAATGATATCTTTTCGGTACGTTTACCGGATAACAGTTCAATTTTTACAGCTGAAGCAAAAACTCTTCAATTAGCAATTAATTTCATAAAACATTCAGAACACAAAAAACATGTAATTTATTCCGATTCTCTCTCTTGTCTACAAGCAATTAAAAACTGTAAAATTGACCATCCTTATATTTATAACATTTTAAAAGAACATGTATTCCTGAAACGTCGAGGATTTTCCATAGTGTTTTGTTGGATACCAAGTCATATTGGAATACGTCGAAACACTAAAGTTGATAGTGCTGCAAAACTAGCATTACAATTATCAATTACAGATTTTAAAAGTCCTTACACAGACCTTAAATCGTTAATCAGAGAATATGTAAAACATTGGTGGCAAAACGATTGGAATGAAAAGGTAAATAATAAACTACATAATATCAGCCCTATAGTTAGTAAAACGCAAAATGTAATTCTTAAACGTCCAGATGAAGTAGTTATTACTAGATGTAGAATAGGACATTCGCGGATAACACATTCGTTTCTTCTGCAAAGGGAAGATCCACCCGAGTGTGTTTTCTGTCAATGTCCTTTAACAGTCAAACACATTTTATTAGAATGTGGAGATACAGCTTTGATAAGAAATAATTACTTTGATACACAATCTATGAAATATATTTTAACAAATGTTGATTTAAATAAAATTTTAGGATTTCTACATGAAACTGGTTTCTATCAAAAGTTTTGAATTGGAAATAAATTGATTATACGAAATTTTAATTATATGAGAATGGTTTTATGCACAGTGATGATGACATTTTAATACTATATTTTAACATGTTTACAAATAACATTTAGTTTTAAATATATTACTACTTTTATAACATGTTTTTCCATTTATCTAGACTCAGCCGCAGGATAACTGAAAAATTGCTCAAGCGACTATAAACAGTAAATAATCAATCAATCAATTTCATGGGAGTTCGAACTCGGGGCACACCAATACAATAGTCAATGCCTGGTTCATTTCGATGGTAATCCCCTAGTTATCAGATCTCATCTCTACTAGTAGAAACCATACAAATTTGTAACATCAACAATGGGCGTTTTAGGTCACAACCTTTTCGAATAGGGGCGGTGGCAGAGACAACAATGAGGGGCATCCCCGACCATTAAATCAAACAATGGGGCAGGCGGAATTCAGAGGCATATGCCTCATACATTACACTATAGTTTTAGTTTTTTTTAATACATTGATGCACTAATTAATTCCAAGTTTTGTAGGTTATAGGAGAGTGGTCTGGGTTTTGGGGTATTCATAGTATTCTGCGTTGCCCGAAGTGCCACCGGTGGACTCGGAGGAAGTGACCTCACTTTCCAAGATAAAATATTACCATATTGTGGTTCGGAATAAGGGGAGTCAGATGGTAGGACTTTGAAACCATGTTTGAGAACAAGTTAAAGTCTAATCCTCCACCAAATTACTTGATGGTACATGAATGTTTAGGTTCCAACGATTTGGGTATCTTGTCGGGGGAGGGTCAAAGTATGAAATGCCCATTCTTGCCTTGCAAGTTATCGTTCCCAGACATGTCAATTGTCTGGTCTGACATGTTACCTCGCTTGTATTGGCACAATGTCAAGACTGCTTCCAGGGTTGACGCCATGCGCAAATACGGAAGGGGGTCTGGTCATCAGAAATCCAAACATCACTTTTGCCCAGAAAGACCTGTTTGGGTAGGATGGCACGCATTTAAACCATTTAGGCAATTCAGCATTCCTCAATAGTCTGCAATGGGTTCTTGAAACCTTTTATGCACGTAATCAGGCATTAGAATAACTCCGGATGGCCTAGTTTAAGAGTTCTTATACACGTATTTATGTTTAATTTATGTCTCTAACATCAGGTTCGGTGGGTGAAATACTATCTATATAAGCTAACTGTATAGGCGTGTGTAAGTGCATACACGAGTATTTATGTATATGCATAACGCGTTGGTGGAGGGTGAACTTGTACAGATAAACTCATTTGGCTGAATTCGGGGATTATCAAAAGTCAGGGTTATTCATCCTCAGCAGAGGGGAAGATTTTAGGGTTACTTCAGTGGTACCTGAGGGAACAGCTTGATCCTTGCGGTACCAAGGGCAAGCTTTGGGGCCTACCCCTGGGGGTATTAGCCCTAGGTATTTGTTTTTCACCAGGGGAGGCCGTATAGAGTTAGGGCCCGAGTCAGAACTTGAATTCCTCTTCTTGCATGGCACTCAATCTTGTCGGGGTTACCCAGAGGTGTGTTCCCACCACAGTTATCTATGGGGGCGCTATCGCGCCAGGTTCTAAGGGAGGCCATCCCAGTAGGCAGGTAGCGTTGATGTATAAATAGATTGCGACAAACACTCGACACTAGATTTCTTACATTAATAAATTATATTGCAAAGAATTGATAGTGTAATCAGTTAAAGTATCTGGGATTAAGGTTTAGTTATCATTTGGTTTAATTTGATGAAGTCCTGTATGTGTAGTCAGTTAGAGTTGTAAAGCTGATGTAAATGTAACATTACTTAAACGGTCCGGTTAGAAATGTGAAACCGTGATTGTGAATACTAACAGAGACACACATAAGATATATTACAGATGTCTTTGCTTCTAAGATTTACTGTATCGGATTTAATTTGTTGTACTGGTTCACTGGGGAGGAATAGTGCGTGCATTAAACAGGTAACCTTGATAAAATTCATTATAGTGCTATTATTACATCCTTATTATCATCATTAATGTGACATGTGGCACTCGCCTTCACTTCCATATAGGACAACATTAGATATTAGCACACGAATATCCAAACACTGGTCACAGGTCCACCTCTCGTTTAGTCTTACAGTGTTATTGTTCTTTTTGATTTATTGTGCGTGCTTCTGAATTTTGATATTATTTGAAGACAATATATTGACGTTTTAGCAATCTGAAAATCAAAATATGGTCATGTTTGCTCAAGGAACATTCTGAACAACAGAGTAATTATTTTATTCGCAAATAATATATCTGAAGTTTTAGCAAACCCGAACCAAAATTATAGCTAAAATTTACGATACAGGTACAATTTATGAAAAAAAAATGTTCTTGACAACAAAATAATTATTACAAGCACTATCCAAAGACATATTAAAGTTTTAGCAATTTAATCCGCAACCAAAACCATGGCCATACTTAACGTTCCGGATACAATGGCTGAAGAACCGTTCTTCACAACAAAGCAATTAGTACAAGGATTCTCGTAATTCAGTCAATCATGGTACCAAATTGTACATTTTTAGATAACTCGACTGTAACGAAAGTGCAATTTTGTGTATCTACTTATTTAAGAACCATAAAACAATTCAGATTCCTAGTTTAGGCGTTGTAGACAAAAAGTTCCATCAATCTCGGAAAAATCGGTCTACTGTGGTGAAACTTAAACTTGATCTGTATCCGTATATTAGTCGATTTGATGTATCCCAGCGAACTCGAAATAAAAGACACCACAAAGTCCTCCACATCTGCTTCGTACTTAGATATTTTATTGAAAATAGATATTAACGGCAAACTAACAACTCAACTTTACGACAAACGGGATGATTTCAACTTCCCACATTTATCTAGCAACATTCCATTATCACCTGCATATGGTGTGTATATATTTCAACTGATTCGATACGCAAGAGCTTGATCTGTGTATGATAGTTTTAAAATCGAGGCAGACTACTGACAAACAAGTTGATGGTTTCGTTTAAAGTCAGGATTAATTTTCGCAAAATTCTATGGTCACTATGACGATCTAGTTTGCCAATACAACCTGTCATTGGGTCAAATGTTGTCTGACGTGTTTGATAACAATTTTTGATTTGAACACATTTTATTGTATAGATATACAAAAGGATTGGTTACAGGTTCTAGCAAATCAGAAAACCTCTGTCGCACCGTACGAATTGTTAGACCGTCTTTGATTCTGATTACGGATAACTCTGATCAAGATAAAGGACTCACGGCGGGTGTGACCGGTCAACAGGGAATGCTTACTCCTCCTCCTAGGCACCTAGTATAGCCAGGGGTTCCTGTTTGCCCAACACTCTATTTTGTATTGCTTATAGGAATTATGAGGTTGATCACTGTTCGTTATCTTCACCTTTTCAATCACATACAAAATCTCATTTTCCTAAATGAAATAATAATGAAATTGAAAAGTCTGGAAAACAAACCAAAGTTCATTCAACAATGAAGCTATGTCTAACATTATTTTGTTAGAATAAATCAACTGCAACAAAAGTAAAACTGCATTTGTACCTCCACATTAAGTGCAATTGCATGCCAAATTTCAGATTATTAAGTTAAAGCACAGTGGAAAACAGTCCGGATATACAGACAAACGGGACTGACGGAGACAGAGCAAACCTATAATTGACTCACCGGCAGGGGACTTTAAAAATCCAACAAAGATATATAGTAATCATTAATAAAACATGGTAATGACTGGTTTTCAATCATCTGCATTGTACATACTAGATAGACTATTCGGCCGATTAATCTAATTATCCATTAGCATTACATGTTTTCTTCTTTATCCAGTATATTATACATCTATGTACTGGCTATGAGGACAATTTAGCGAGTTTATAGTCCCCCCAAAACACCAACTATTTCCCCGAGGCGCAGTCAAGGGAGACAATAAACTTGTATTGTCTAAATAGTCAGTAAATAGGTGTTTTATTATACCAAAGTAAACTTTACCTTCCGTCAGTGATGCAAAGCGTTAGGTGCCATGATTGTCGTCTGGTAAACCAGTTATAGTTATCGGACTTTGACGTCACGATCCGGATAAACTGACCTTGACTTTGAACATATAACCTTGACTTGACGGAAATTGACATAATGATTAAATAATTACAAAGTATGACCGGTATCACACAATTTATACACTCTAGTTTGCTAAATATAGCATATATTATTCGGGGTGGGTGGGTATCCCTCAATGGATGGAACTACTAAATTTTCCTTACGGTAAATAACTCCTCAGACATGATACGTACCAGATTTTTATAGAATTTTATTTGGGGGGGGGGGGGTTAATGTAAAGATATATTCTGCGTTCATCACTGCAACCAATCCATCGAGAAAAATAAAACCTACTATGATTTTAGATGTTAGCTAATGGGATTTGATTAGCGAAATTATGGTACTCGTTAAATATATGTGAAATTAAACTACCAACATTATCTAAAAATTCCTGAATAAATATTGACGATATGTGGCCCTGTTATCATCCAATGCACATAGAGCACCTGTGTTACAACGATTTGACAAATCAAACGGTCAGACTGTCACATCTTCTCACCGAGGAAGCACATATTTTCAGAAGACCTGAAATGACTATGGAAAGATGCTCATCCTCAAAAGTGATAAAAATGACGGAGGAGGAAAAGTTGACATCTGGAGAGAAAACTGGCAAACCCGTGTTATACGGGGTGGATGATGTTCCGCCGGCTCACATGACGGTCTTATTTGGGTTACAGGTATGTTACGGTATTATATGAAGATAATGTCTTAGTCAGAACTTGTCCAGATGGAGTCAACTTTTATCAAATGGTCTATTTTAGATCCTTATCGGTGATCATGACGGAAAATGAAGTAAATTTTCCCCTGTCTACTAAACAATGCGGTGTGTCAATTTCTGAGGAAAACTTTTCTATAACAAAAACCACTGATTGAAAATTAGTAGATATGGAAATAATTTACAAAAGAGGAACATTTCTACTCTAACTTTGATATTCTATACAGTAAATATTACATTTCAGTAAGATTCATGACTTTGGTCAATGAAATCTGGATTCGACATTTAGAAAATAGCGAAGTACATGCAACTATAATTTTCAAGTTATCCTTCTTGATATAGACCACGTATGACCTTCGTATGAAGAGTCTTCATGTGTGAATGGTATATTGATCATATTCTAACCATATGGATTTACTAAAGAAATAAATTTCAGTTTTGAAAAAGCATGTCAGCATATTTCATGAAATTCGATAGCGCTTTATGACAAAACATGCTTGCCTGACATATTGTAGTTCGTATCCTTATGTATTTTCAAAAATGAAGTTTACTTCTTATATTCACATTCTACTTTAATTTCATTTGAAATTCTGTTAAATAGATGCCCTAATTCAAGATTCATACACAATTTGTTCACAATTGCATCGCATTCATAGCTATCATTACACTGGTAACGATATTGAAGGCAAACACATTGTAAATATATAAGATTATCATCTATCGCTAATATTATGTCTACAACAGGATTGCTTCCGTTTTAAACTCACCATTGTCAAGATGAACTTACATGTAGCTCGGTACGTTCGGGTTAAGATGAACTTACATGTAGCTCGGTACGTTCGGGTTAAGATGAACTTACATGTAGCTCGGTACGTTCGGGTTAAGATGAACTTACATGTAGCTCGGTGCGTTCGGGTTAAGATGAACTTACATGTAGCTCGGTACGTTCGGGTTAAGATGAACTTACATGTAGCTCGGTACGTTCGGGTTAAGATGAACTTACATGTAGCTCGGTATGTTCGGGTTAAGATGAACTTACATGTAGCTCGGTGCGTTCGGGTTAAGATGAACTTACATGTAGCTCGGTACGTTCGGGTTAAGATGAACTTACATGTAGCTCGGTACGTTCGGGTTAAGATGAACTTACATGTAGCTCGGTACGTTCGGGTTAAGATGAACTTACATGTAGCTCGGTACGTTCGGGTTAAGATGAACTTACATGTAGCTCGGTACGTTCGGGTTAAGATGAACTTACATGTAGCTCGGTACGTTCGGGTTAAGATGAACTTACATGTAGCTCGGTACGTTCGGGTTAAGATGAACTTACATGTAGCTCGGTACGTTCGGGTTAAGATGAACTTACATGTAGCTCGGTACGTTCGAGTTAAGATGAACTTACATGTAGCTCGGTACGTTCGGGTTAAGATGAACTTACATGTAGCTCGGTACGTTCGGGTTAAGATGAACTTACATGTAGCTCGGTACGTTCGGGTTACGTGCTTTGGACAACATCAACAAAATAAGTTGCCGTATGGAAAGAAATTTGTGATAAATAGATATTTATGCCATAGTAACTTCGATTTTTATACTGTGCATTAAAACGCCGAGTTAATTCTTCCATTTTCATTATTCAGCAAGCCGTGATGTGTATCGGAGGGACGCTCTCCTTGCCGTATATCTTGGCGGCGTTACTTTGCCCGATGGATGAACAAAACGTGCGAGCGCAACTTCTCAGTATAACCATGTTCATGTGTGGTGTAGCCACCGTTCTGCAGTGTTTCTTTGGCGTGAGGTAAGAAAGCTATAAACACCATCTGTTACAAAAATGTGTACGAAACTACTGTGAAAGTCATCGTACAGAAGTGGTTCGGGTCTTATTGGTAATTCATAATCAGTGGCATAATTATCTTAAATAACTATGGATGTTTAACTCTCTCACTTCTATACCACACAATAATTATACTTTTAATTATGTTTTCGTGTCTTGGTAGGTTACCTATCATTCAAGGTGGTTCTCACACATTTGTGGCCCCGATCGTTGTGATGATGTCCCTGGAAAAGTTCCGTTGTCCAGACCAGGGTTTGTGGAATTAGACAAGGGTTTAAACAAGTTACACAACAAACTTCATCCTCTTGTAGTTTATATCGTCAGAGTTTTTAATCAGACGGTGTACATGCACGTTTACATGCACAATTCTGAAAACTTTATCATGCTTTATTCAACTGTAGGTTTAGACATATCGACTGGGAACAGAACACACGTTGACTGGACAGAAAGAATGCGGGAGGTATGTGGTCACCAGCTCATCATCCACCTTAAAAAGCCCGCTACACAAACAAATGTGTACATATACAAGCACAACATATTACGGTGATAATTCCCTTACTGAAAAGTGGAGTAAAACCCCTTAGACTGTGAAAAGTCATTTTCGTTGGGGGTAATTTCCATGGTATGTGAATCCCATGAATTTTCAATCCTTTATAAGCAAACGATGATTAATTGCAATCAAGGAAGACAACTCTTCATCCACGGAATCAAAGTCGCATGAACATTCTTAATATTTTCAAACCACGTAAATGATACGAATCCCAAACAACCAATGATAAAAGAAACAACATGAGCTGCTTTTAACTTATATAGATTTTGATATGCGTCACTATTGATATCTCCCCGTGTAGATCCGGGTTAGAATAGATCCTCAGTAACCCTTGTTTGTCGTAAGAGGTGATCAAATGGGGCGGTCCTTTCTGAAAGATGCCTGAGAGTGGCGATAAACAATATCCAATCAATCAATTAAATCCCGTTGGGACTCGGGTTATAATAGGTCCTCAGCATCGCTTGCTTGTTGTAAGAGGCGACTAAATGGGATGGTCTTTCGGATGAGACCGCAAAAACCGAGGTCCCGTTTCAAAGCAGGTGTGGCACGATAAAGATCCCTCTGCTCGATAGTCATAAGCGTCGAGCGTATGCCTAAATGTTGTAGCCTGGTTACGTCTCCATATGAGTGAAATATTCGCAAGAAGGACGTTAAAGAATATACACTCAATCAATCAATTATTGATATCAGATACTTAATATGCCCGTAGTATCAAAATGTTTGAATCTGTACGCTTTTATAAGATGGGTAATATGTAGTTTTTTTGTAAACTTGAAATCTTTTTGTTGTGTTTAAACGGTGTCCAAAAACGCTGTAACCATATGCACATATCCATATAGCCCTTTTTGGCAAAATACAAATTACATATAGAATATATCTTCTGGAGAGTATCAAAATACAAAATTCATATAGAATATATCTTTTGGAGAGTATTTAAAGAAATACAAATTACATATAGAATAAATCTTTTGGAGAGTATTAAAAGAAATACAAATTAACATATAGAATATATCTTCTGGAGAGTATTAAAAGAAATACAAATTAACATATAGAATATATCTTCTGGAGAGTATTAAAAGAAAATTTTCCAAAGATATCCTCATTTCATCTCTTGCAAAATCATTGCATTTTTTATACATTCTTTCCCAGATACAGGGGAACTTGATCCTGGCATCCATGACTCAAATTCTTCTAGGAAGTTTCGGGCTCATCGGGATAATTTTACGATTTGTAGGACCTCTAACTATCGCCCCAACGGTGTCCCTGATAGGTCTATCTCTGTCACATGTCGTCGCCATGTTCTGTGAAACACATTGGGGAATTTCAATGCTGTAAGTTTCTGATACAAAGGAGGTATGATAATTAATGTATATAGCAGTTAAGAAGGTTTTATGTTAATTCTAATTACTTTCTCCATAAATACCACACATGATTAAAAGAGCATTTACTTTCAGGACTTTGTTTTTTCTCCTGTTGTTTTCAACCTGTATCAACAAATTGGAAGTCCCAATTCCCTCATTTTCACTCCAGCGGAAGTGTCATACAAAGAGGCTTCCTGTATTCCAGCTCTTTCCTGTTGTGTTCTGTGTCTCAATTGTATGGGCGTTGAGTCACGTGCTCACTGTAGCCGATGTCTTTCCCAGCAACAGCACAGTCACGGGATATAAAGCGAGGACGGACTCCAAATTACAAATCATGACGGACTCTTCCTGGTTCTCATTCCCTCTTCCATGTACGCAATATCTACTTAAATGACATTTCAACAGTCTCGATTGAAGTCAGCATTTCGCAAATTCTATGGTCGTTATAACGATCTAGTTCGTCAATACAACTTCGCATTGGGTCAAATGCTGTCTGACGTGTTTCATACCGATTGTTAAGCCGTTCTTGGCACACTGATTTTGACTGCGGATAACTCCGTTTACCTGATCAGGATATGGGGCTCACGGCGGGTGTGACCGGTCAACAGGGGATGCTTACTCCTCCTAGGCACCTGATCCCACCTCTGGTGTGTCCAGAGGTCCGTGTTTGCCCAACTATCTATTTTGTATTGCTTGTAGGAGTTATGAGATTGATCACTGTTCGTTATATTCACCTTGCATTTAGTACAATGGAGCAGTCTTTATCGAAGAAGTTGAAAATATTTCATTTTTCCTGGTCTGTAATCGATCTATCTCCAGGCTGGTACCTTATGGACACTTTTTAAATTTAACAGTGTGTGCAGTGTTTTGACTGCTATTTCCAGTATTGTGTTGCATCATCTTTCAGGGGTATGTTTTGGCTTAAGTGTGTAGAATCTATTCGACTTCTAGGACTCCGCCTTCAGGAAAGATTGTATCCAAGAAATTTTGAATTAAATACCCAGGGTTACAAGAATAGTTTTGATTTACTTACTCATTGACAATCTCTTCGTGGCCTTTGGAGATCAGGTCTTCCAACGGTCTGTAAGAATTCCCTTGGGCACGAATTGTGTTCCCTTGTTAGTTGACCTGTTTTTATATTCTTGTGACGTAGAATTTATTCAAAAGCTTGTACATAAAAAAGAATCTACTGGATAACTATCAATCTATCAATTTGACATTTAGATATACATGTATCGACGACGTTTTATCTATTAGTAATAATCATTTTCATTCATATGTCTATTCAATATATCT
Organism: Ostrea edulis; assembly: GCF_947568905.1. Taxonomy (NCBI): domain Eukaryota; kingdom Metazoa; phylum Mollusca; class Bivalvia; order Ostreida; family Ostreidae; genus Ostrea; species Ostrea edulis. Next base: position 75,434,038 of record NC_079172.1, on the reverse strand, counting down.
CAGTAAACTCAAAATAAAAGACACCACAAAATCCTTCACATCTGCTTCGTACTTAGATATTTTATCGAACATAGATGCTAAGGGCAAACTAACAGCTCAAATTTGTGAAAAACGGAATGATTTCAGCTTCTTCATCGTCAGCTTCCCATATTTATGTAGCAATATTCCATTATCACCTGCATATGGTGTCTGTATATCTCAACTGATTCGATACACAAGAACTTGTTCTGTGTATGATCAGTTTTTAAATCGAGACAGGCTACTGTCAAACAAAATGATGTTGCAGGGGGTTTCAACACTTTCGTTTAAAGTCAGCATTTCGGAAATTTGCAATACAATCTGTCATTGGGTCAGATGATGCCTGACGTATTTCATACCAATTGATGTACCGTTCTTTATACACTGATTTAGACTACAGATTACTTCGTTTACCTAATCAAGATACATTATAGGGCTCACGACCGGTGTGACCGGACGACAGATGATGATGCTTACTCCTCCTGAGCACCAGACTCCACCTCTAGTGCATCCAGGGATCCGTGTTTGCTCAACTCTTTTAATATTGCAATCCTTATAGGGGTTATGAGATTGATCACTGTTCGTTATCTTCACCTTGCATATTTGAATATTTACATTTCCTGTGCTTTGATATCTTTACAAATTGTAATGATAACCATTTGTTCATGAATTCAGTGCAGTTGCGAACAATGCGCTTATGAATCTTGATAATATTGTTTACTTTAACGGCTGAAAATCTTGACAGAAATGCAAGTGAAATGTAAATGTAACAAATGCACTTCATTTTGGAAAGTACACGAGGGTATGAACTGCAACGTCTCACTCGGAATACTTTTCATAACGAGGTAATGTGCATCATGAAGTATGGTTGCATGAAGCGTCGCAGTTTGTACTTTTATGTATTTTCAAAATATTATTTATTTCTTAAATGTGTGCACTGCTGAACAAAGGGTAAAAACGCAAGCTTTCCGAACTCTTTTAATCATTAGCCTGTAGATCATGTTAGATCTGTTGACATTACTTTATTGTAATTCAAGATTTCTCTCGATTTCCAACGTGCTCTGGCAACAAAAAGTAACAACCATAACGAATTTCGTTGCATGCGATTGGTTGACTTGACATTGTAACGTAACACTATATCAGATTTGTACTTAATTATGATTTGCATACTTTAAGAATTCGACTATTCAATAAAAATTTCTTGATTTCAGTTCAGTTCGGGAGTCCCACGTTTAGCTTGGCAGGTTACATGGGAATGCTAGCCGCGACAATTTCATCCATTATTGAGTCTGTTGGTGATTACTTTGCGGCTGCGCGAATATCTGGTGCTCCACTTCCGCCAGCGCATGCCATCAATCGAGGTATCACATTTGAGGGCGTGTCCAGCATAATTTCTGGATTGGTTGGAGCAGGTCATGCTACAACGTCATATAGCGGGAACATTGGAATTATCGGAATAACGAAAGTTAGTGTTTGGAAGCGTCGAGAGATATCCCAGTAATATCAAATATTCAAACTCGAGGGCAAGTTGTGGATTTCAGAAAATGTGCACTTCGTTCTAAATTTTTCCATCTCTTCTTATTTAGTGAAAAATTCCCAGAAATACTAGTTAAGTTATCGATTGGAAGTACTCTGTATTTGTCAACTCTTCAATAACCAGGTGGCTAGCAGGGCTGTGTTTATAGCGGCAGGCGTGATCCTAATTATTTGTGGTGTCATAGGGAAAGTGGGAGCAGCCCTGGCCCTAATACCAGAACCCATCATCGGCGGGGCTCTTCTCCTGGGTCTAGGAATGGTGGTGTCCATAGGGATATCAGGTAAAGGGTATTCTGTCAAAATGTGTGAAGAATGATATACGTTTATAGTATAGCATCGAGGGAGTCTGCAAGATTCTAATTCCCTGAGAGCAAGTCTTCTTTCCGAGGCGAAGCTGAGGGAAATAAGCTTACTCAAGAGGACCTGCAATATTACCATGTCCCTCAGTACTATCCTTTAATCGTTTTATTATACCGTCACTGACATTATGACCAAAATAAAACAATGTTTAAAATGTGGATTCACGGGACCTACTTACCATGATTGTTATCGGTATCTACCGTAAACTGGTTCTTATACGGGGACCAATTAACTTAAATGCAATTCCATTTGATGATCAAAATTCACAATTCCATTCCGGATACATCAGAACTTTCCATAAAGATAAAAAGAAGGTGCAAATTATTCTGAATAGGGGTGTATAAGTTTGTCGGATTGACGCACCTTTTTGCAGGGAATCGGAAATTTTGGGTGATTTACATGGAATCGGGAAACTTCGCGGGTACGATAAGGCGGGTCACGAGAATCTTTGCTGGTATAAAATCCGCGAAACAATGTGACGTAAATGAAATAAGTATATCAATATGTATATATATATATCTAGTTCCGATTTTATATTCATTTAAGTTTTATTCATACATGAAATAAACCATGCAGCAACTAAGATCGAAAGAAAAAAGAAATGTTATACTGCTGTCGTGTAATTTGTGACATGTCAAATAAAGGTGAAGATAACGAACAGTGATCAATCTCATAACTCCTATAAACAATACAAAATAGATAGCTGGGCAAACACAGACCCCTGGACACACCAGAGGTGGGATCAGGTGCCTAGGAGGAGTAAGCATCCCCTGTTGACCGGTCACACCCGCCGTGAGCCCTATATCCTGATCAGGTAAACAGAGTTTGTCAGTATGTCAAGGACGGCCTAACAATCGGTATGAAACACATCAGACAGCATTTGACCCAAGGATAGGTTGTATTGACGAATTAGATCGTTATAACAACCATAGAATTTGCGAAATGCTGACTTCAATCGAGACTGTTGAAACCCCTGTACCTTCAACTTGTTTGTCAGTAACTTGCCTCGATTAAAAAACTGACCATACGCAGAACAAGCTATTGCGTATCGAATCAGTTGAGAGATATAAACACCCTATGCAGGTGATAAAAGAATATTGCTACATAAATATGAGAAGTTAACGATGGAGAAGCTGAAATCATCCCACTTGTCATACAGTTGAGTTATATGAAAGTAAACTGATGACGTCATAAATATACATCAAATAACGTTAGCGCATTGAAAGAATTTGTTAACAGTGTCATGTAAATATTGACAAAATATGGAGCGATTAATGCATATGCCATATATATATATATATATATATATATATATATATATATATATATGAAACACTGAGAATGTATCGATATTATGAAGGCTATGGTGATGGTATTCATTCATTGACAATTTTGTTCAAAAGAAAAAGATTCCATTTAGCATGTCGGTCCGATTTAGCTCTGTCGTAAACTGAAATAAAACTGCAAAGTATAACACTTTGCTGCAACCTTTTAGCGCAGCACTTGACTGTAGACACGACAACGTCCAGACGTTTTGCTACTCTTTGGTAAGGTGGTGAACTTTCTCGACTATCTCGTGTCCAGAATCAAATGTTGCGTTGCTATGATGACATTAATTAATCCTGAATTCCGTCCTCCTGCGTGAAATTGTTATAGTACTTGTTAGAGAAATATTATTTCTGTAAATGCCAGAGAGAGAGAGAGAGAGAGAGAGAGAGAGAGAGAGAGAGAGAGAGAGATGTGTGTTAGATGTATTTTATTCCTCTCCATATTGACTTCTACCAGTGCTGCAGTTCTGTGATATGTCCTCCAGCAGGAACGTCACCATTCTGGGACTTTCGTTCTTGATGGGTCTGATGGTGCCAGAGTGGTTAGCTGAAAACTCTGAAAAAGTTAAAACAGGTCAGCTTTTCTGTGCAATTCCTTATTATACAAAATTTTATAATATTTCATTACCGGTGTTGTATAGTAGCCATTCCCACACCACACCCCTTGGAAATTGGCTATATAGCAGGATTATCCCCACGGAAATAAGGCTATATCGTCAAATTTCCCACCTATTATAGCCATGGAAAATCCCCATGGAAAATACTCCATGTTGTAGAATGTTCCCTTCATTTCATTCAAGTTTATCGAGGTATATTTTTTGGTAGAAACTTAGTAATATTGAAGACGAAATATCAACGTCCCATTAAAACTTCTAATCATTGTGAAATCAACTGTATGGAGAGATATGCGTGTATTCTACACAGCAGGTCCATATCAAATACATAGTTATATGCTATTCTCTTCAGCGGTTACATAGGAGTAACAAATACATTTAGTATATTTTTGCCGAACTTTTATGTTCAACATGAGCATAACTCTCGGAATATGCACATCTATTCGGTATTTCCTTATTGATGCAACGAATTAGTTCGGGATTCGAAACCCCCCCCCCCCCCCCTGGAATCTCTATTCAGGTGATCTACCAACTTGGTTATTTGGTCAATAGCGATTGGACCGTCTGACCGTTACAATTCAAACAAAACAAACCCGAGAGGGAGGAAACTTCTTATTGGGGTTAAATCTGCTATACATACTAACTCCTGCCTCAGGAGCTAAGTTTACTGTTTAGCCAATTTTCCTGGGGGTAACCTTCGGGGGGGGGGGGGTTATTATGCAACAACGGCTTGTAATGGATAGAAAAAATATTTGTGGAAAAAAATTTAAACTTCTGATTCAGGTTCGGATGAATTGGACCAGATGATTCGAGTTCTATTTGGAACAGCGTCCTTCGTTGGAGGTTTCATGGGGTTTATGATGGATAATATCATTCCTGGTATGGCCAATTTGATATACATGTTGTTGGAAATTTTGCTTTGAAATGTTGTCAGTAGCGGGAAATAAACCAAATTGTATGAATCCTCTAAAATGCAATACTTGGTACTCGTATTTGACGCAGATTGATGTATTCCAGAGGGGAAAACCATGTCTGCAAATTGGAAGATTTGTAACATACAATATTTGTTTCTATCCCTTTTTATTTTTGTTTTGTCTACCTTATATTGACTTCATAACTGGTTGTATACAAGGTCAAGGTCGATGTATGAGGTCAAAGGGAAGCTCATGTATCAAGGTCAAACTTTGATACACACATAACTTTGATTTTTGTCGCAATATTTTGACATTGTTTTATCGTCATAAATCATGTTCAATTCTGCTGTACAATACAGTTATGGCTACGTTCAAGACTTTATTACAAATTCACATCTTGAATTTGTCTGTATATGACGTCACGTGAGGCCCGGTATGATTTTAATTCATACAAAAAAAGATTAAAACCCTAAATACTTTTTTCCAGGGTCTAAACACGAAAGAGGCATCGACAGATGGGTGAATCAGTCAGTCTTTGATCCGGAACGGCTGTCCACAGATTCAGACCCTAGCAGGGTGTACGACTTACCTTATGTTACCAAATATATCAATCGTGTCAGACTGTGTCGATTCTGTCCCGTTTCGCCATCATTCATACAATTCGGGAGTTCGTGTTTTAAAACCAGACAGGGAGAAAACGTTTCAACCAAATTAACAAATGAAAATGAGTTGATTCCCTTACAGAACGGGACGGAAGGTTGACTTCTACTGTCAGAGACTTAAAACGCTAGCATGCCATATATCAAACATGGAAACGCAATAATAAGATATCAATGTAGAACAAAATGAAATACAGTTGTATAGGGTATTACAATATGTCAGATTACAAATATCACGGTTGTATAAGATAAAGTTCCTCTCAGTGCGCATGTAAAATGTTTTAATTTTTAAGCTAAACTGTTTTAATAATGATAATAATACCATATTTATATAGCACCCTTTTCATACACTATGTACGCTCAAAGGTGCTTTACAATGCATATATACCTTACAACAGAATGTTATACACATAATACATGGGAAATAAATAAAAGACTAAAAAGCAATGATATAAAAGGCGTTATCACATGTAAACAGTCCGTAGCTGTACCTATCTTGATTGTACATATAAAACATGAAAACACAAGATACCATAAATATGCTAGATAAGAATAAACATCAGTTTCAGGGCGTATTAAAATCACAAAAATAATGAAATAAACACACGCACACACAGCATATAATGTCTCGGTTATAATACATTAAAACAAAGATTTCTTTTACATCCCATTTAAAAATTTCTATACGCCTGACGTCATCAGACGGGACATATTATGCTATTATACGACTGACGTCATCAGACGGGACATATTATGTTATGGCGATGTTCGTCCGTCCGAGGTAATGTTTTCCAGACTTTTTTCCGCAACGGATGCATATACAGCGTTGAAATTTGGTCACAATTTTCCCCTAAGTAATTTAAAAAGTGACTGCATTTCAGCTGGATTGGTGCATCGTGACCTACTTTAGAAGAGGTTGGCCTTGTAGTTTCTGCAGAGAAAACCAAGGTTATGCCAATAGGTGAAACATCGGCATGCGTGAAAGATGGAGAGTCTACCATTGATAAAGTTGAGAAGTTTAACTACCTAGGCTCAACTGTAACACCAATTAATTCCATCGATACTGAGCTGAACATTCGTATAGGAAAAGCCGCCAATGCTTTTAAGAACTTGCGCAACACTTGGAGAGCAAAGATCAGCCTCAAAATAAAAATGAGAATATATAGAGCAGTTGTCATTCCAACATTGCTGTATACATCTGAGACATGGGCCACAACCAGGAATCATGAGCAACGACTAGACGCCTTCGATTCCAGATGCCTTAGAATTATTCTGAAGACCAAATGGTGGGAACAAAGGCGCAACAGTGACATTCGAGAGCTCACAGATCAACCATATGCCTCAACACTACTCATGAGGAATCGGCTGAGATGGTTTGGTCACATGTCGAGGATGGGAGACGAAAGATTCCCTAAACGAATGTACGAATGGGACCCTACATCGGTCGGAGGAAGACGAAAACAAGGACGACAACGGCAGAGATGGCGAGACACGCTGGCAAGAAACTTTACAACTGCCGGCCTAACATATCAGGACGCCGAAAATATAGCCAAAGACCGTGTGACATGGAGGGATACCATAGCGGCACTGATGTGATAACAATCACTAACAGTATCCAAGAAGAAGAAGAAGACCTACTTTAGGGCTAAAAGTGGGTCAAAAAGTTTTCCGGACTTTTTTCGTTATGGATACAAATATTGCCCTCAAATTTCGTCACAAATTTCTTCTTGGAGTAAAACAAGGTCAGTTTGCATTTCAGCTGGATTGGTGAACGGTGGCCTACTTTACGGATAAAAGTAACAGTTTTCCAGATTTGTTTTCGTTATGGATACAGGTGTTATCCTGAATTGTAGTTACAACCTTCATCTCAGTGAAGTACAGATTCAGTTAGCATTTCTGCTTACCTGGTGCACGGTGGCCTACTTTAGAGCTAAAAGTAGGTCAAATAGTTTCCGGGACTTTTTCTCATTGATCCAGATTTGTCATCGCTTCCTATATGATATGCATGTACTGTTTGTGGTACTCTTGTTCACTCATACTGTCGGCCCAAAACAACAATTATGAGAATGGGGACCAAACACGAATATACTCTGAGAAGAAAGGGACAACTTCTGGGCCCCCATGTCCTAATCTAGGTCTGGAGAGACGGCACCAGCTGCAGGTGATTCGACCTATGAATAGCACATGGCCGTATTTAGACAGGGTTGTTTATCGTGCTAACGCCTAACAAGTTTATACACAGCAATCTGTCAATACATGTATAAAGAATAGAAGATTTGTTTTTCATATTAAAACGCATGAATCAAAACCGTATATATCTTATAGTACTTGCACAGGTATCTGAATTTTAATCAGTAAATAGATATAAATAGAAAAAAGAAACACTCTAGAGATAAATAGAACAGGTGTGCAACGACATTTTGCCCCCTCTTCGATTCGAGTCCGATTTTAATATTGAATTCACCGTAACAAATCTATTCTCCGACACAGTTAAGCTCAGAAATGATTTTCCTTCTCATCCGTCGCTTCAGAAGTCTAAACTCCCTCGCAACAATCCAGCAAGGGACACATTTTAATGATATTTTGAACATTCCCACCAAGGCCTGACTAATATGTCGTGACGTCACGAACTAGCATCTCCGAACCATAAGAAGGGAAACCAAAACTGCATAAGAGTTAGTCAATTTAATACATTAATTAATTCATAATCGTAACAAACAGCACAGAAATAGATTTCTTTATTTTTTCTAATCACAACATTTTATCTTACTGATTTTACCTAAATATATTTGTAAATTTGATTAATCTGGTAGAGTTAGTATGTTTAGTGCGGAGATGTGATTTCGTGACGTCATGACATGGTAGTCAGGCCTTGGTGGGAATGTTCAAAATATCATTAAAATGTGTCCCTTGTTGGATTGTTGCGAGGGAGTTTAAACCTCTGAAGCAACGGATGAGAACGAAAATCATTTCTGAGATTAACCGTGTCGGAGAATAGGTTTGTTTCGGCGAATTTAATAGATCATGTAAATTCGGACTCGAGTCAAGGGGGGGGGGGGATGTCGTGGCACACCTGGTGCATTCAGAGAGAGAGGGGGAGAGAGAGGGGGGGGGGAGGGAGAGAGAAAGAGAGAGAGAGAGTTTATTTTTCTATCTATATCTATTTATTGATCAAAATTCAGCTATCTGTGGTACATGTAACTAACTGTTCAAAAGTTGTTAAGTTCAACATTTTCGCTCTATGTTAATCACATGTTTGAAGTTTACAGTATGGTTTACATATGTTTCAAACGTATGTTAGACCTACATGTATCAATGAAATGCATGCTAATCTTGTGTAAGATAAATATTTCGAACACTCAGTTATGTCCCTTATATTTATGTTTAGGGTATGTACCTGAATAACTAGCTGATCTTTTTCGAAAAGCTTTTAATGTGCAGGAACAGTTATCGTCCTTTCACATTTTTAAAACTCTTCTCAAACTATATTCCTCACTTGTAAAACTCTTTATAGATCTTTACATAGATTTTGATATCAATTTATTACTCGATTGCGATCATTTACCCTTTGGGGGAAAATGCAATATTTCATATTGAAAGATGGGTGTGTAAAGAAAAACTTGAAAATTGGCAATTAAGTATAATCTGTGAGGTTTCCCGGTATGTTTCACAGCTCGTATGGTTAAGTTTAAATATTACAAGCGAGTTCATAGTGTTGCTGTTAGAAATAATGTTACAAATGAAATTCTCAAAGCAACTCAACTGAAGAATAAATAACTTTTCATTGCTAGTTGTAAGGATAATTGGCAAAGACAAATGCATATCATTAAAGATAGACAAAAGCTAACGTAATACATTATTTAGTAACTGTTCACTCAATTTTTTGTATTGGAAATGTCAATATGCCACTCCAGAATAAACTGTACTTATTAATGAAATTAGGAGGTATTATGAAGTCAAAGAGTAGCTGAAACTCCGTATCGTGTGGGATAAAACTTAATAAAGCTCAGAATTCCTGCACACCTTGTAGAAATTAAAACTGGTAGATATTAGAAGCTTTGTCAGAATTCCTGCACACCTTGTAGAAATTAAAACTGGTAGATATTAGAAGCTTTGTCAGAATTCCTGCACACCTTGTAGAAATTAAAACTGGTAGATATTAGAAGCTTTGTCAGAATTCCTGCACATCTTGTAGAAATTAAAACTGGTAGATATTAGAAGCTTTGTATTTCGAAAGATTCTCAGTACTGTCGTATTTGTAAAATTGTTGTAGAAGATGAATTACATTATGCTTCTTATTAATGGATTACATTTTATCTAAGATTATGATCTTTATTTTTAGACTTATGCTAATTATAAAGATAAAAGAAAAAGTTTTACACGGACGTTTGTTGTACATTTACAAATTTTGATTTTGTGAAAGAAAATTGTTGTAAAGAATTGTGTAACCCTAATAATGTCCAGGCTATGTAAATATCTGTACATTTATAGACCGTAATAATGTTATATATGGGTACAGGTAACTCAGTCCTTCAGTGGACCAATGGCCTACATTTTTGCAGTTACTTCCCTTACACCGGAAGTTGGGGGCGCACTTACAATTGCGGTCCTAAGCTTCGCATAAATAGTATTAACAAATAGTGTATAGTTAAGCTTAATTGACCAAATTCTTTAGTAAACTAAGTTTTAACAGGCTATAATATATCTATGACAAAAACAAGGTTTGATTTCTTAGATTTTATGGAGAAAACTTTTAAAAGTATGCACTTCGTCGAATTGTAGAGTTGGGTAAGGGGGGAAGGGTATAGGTGTATTTGACATTATTTCTGTCCAAGTTATAATGCAATTAATACCAAGAATTTCAGTAGTAATCTGTTTTAAAAACAAAAGACACCTAGAATTAAAAGCACTATGAAAGCATGTGATACAATCAGGCACGTAACATCGTAAAGGGGGGGGGGGGGGGGGTGACTTCATAATATTGCCTAACATTTCTTGACAAGTAAATTTTAAAAAAAAATATCCAAAGCTGGTGAAGGAAGGCGGCAAGGGTTGATTTTTCAGTTCCATTCATCGGTTAAATTTTACATTTCCACTACCATTCACGACAATGCTTTTTAAGGGGGGCAGCCTATCCGACTATAGATCTATCTCTGCATGTAAAAATGACCAAGTTTGTATGTAATAATAAGAGGAGGCAGACCCATTGTTGCTAGAAGCCTGATGATTGTTTTTGTGCTCATTTGAGTAATTGAAGTGCAAGAAGAGGTGTAAATTGATGTACACAAAATCTAACTTTCAAAACATTGAATCACACGCGAAAAAAGTATTTTAACAAAAATATTACAATAGACATACAAATTCGAGATAATTAACATGCTTTATTTATTGGCACCTGGTGTAAATTTAGCAGCAAGCAGTTTTGTTCAGTACGTGTGAAATGATAAATTGATAATGTACATGTATGCGTTGGTTGCACATGTTTTTTTTAGGCATATCGTATTGCATGGTTTTTTGTGTGTTTTGGTTGTCGAAAATATTGATAAAAATTAATAATGAAGAATTGCTGATATACTAAGGACACCATGATTCTGATCTAAAGAAATCGAGGACTAGGTAATATTTACATATTTTATTACATCATGACCATGCATTGCATGCGAGAAAACCACACAAGGGACATATAAACGTAATTAGTGACTAAAATATTTTGTTCATTTATACTATTTTTAAGACATTACAATTAATTCTTATAAAAATTCTTTAACTGGCAATTGATTGTAATCAAAAATTGTAAAGAGGGTGCTGCACCAAAGCGGGAATTTTCTCTGATCGGAGCTACGTGCCAACACTCGTGACGTAGAACTGACCTTCATTCATATTTATACTCATTGCGTATTTGTCATTTAAATACCTGAAGGATTCCCCAGTACTAGGGACAAGCCTAATACATTCTATGTGTCAATACATTATACATGTAGTCTAAACATAATTTTTGAAATGGTGAAAATTAAATTGTCTTCTTTTTTTCTGAATATCAGATACAATGTATACGATTACATGTTACGTGTATCAACTATTTAATATTCTATACTACCACAGTCCGAAAGCTCTTATACTCTTGTGTATTATTTTCTATAACCAACAATTGGCAACTGTACATGACTCCGGCCACGTAACAAAATATGGGAAGTTTAATACGCATTGATAAAGTTCAACGTTATTCGAAATACATACATCTGTAAAAATTGATTCAACATAGTAATTTGCTACTGGAATACATATAAACTCAAACTGTTCAACGGTTATTTACCTTATTTGGCCTTAAAGTTTTTCTTCCAAAGCTTTGCAAAGTTCGCAACGGTTTTTCGTAAAAGGTACCACTTTCATTCAGAAAAACATACAAGTTGTCGTTAGCAGCCGTGACCATTAAAACACAGGTATTGCATGCTGTATTCGGCGTGTTTGTTGAGAGTCCTATTCACAAACTAAACAGTGTCCAGGTTGGAAACTTATTTCAAACTCGGCACATGGTAATAAACAGAGATTTGACATGAAATATTTATAAAAACTAGAAGCGTGTTTCAATTAAGAAAAAACAATCTAGGTGAAAACGTAATATGAACAAAAAAAGTGTGTTCGTGAGGGAGTCGAACCCGGTCGTTTTAAAAATAGAAAATATCTTTATACATAAGAGTCGACGACTTTATCCACTGAACCACGCAGTAGACCATACTATACTAAGGAAAATTAACGTACAGGTGAAGTTGAAAATAATACCAGTGAATTCGTTTCGATTTTTTTTAAATTTACAAAAAAATGCCCTCGTGAAACAAAATTTCAAAGCGACAGTTTTTAGAGGAAAACTCGAAGAACATGTTCATGCTAAATCTATTTTGTTTCACGGAGGCAGTTTTTCTGAAATTCGGGGATACCCCTCCATTTGGACGCTAAAAATCATATAAATCGCTTATTGCTTGATTTAAACTCGAAATATTTTGGCTAATTTTGTCAATACACTTCTTTTAAACTTATTTTCAAGAATTATTGAATCAAGACATACGTTCCAATTGGTTTTATCATATATTTGAATAACTTAAATTTGTCGATCTTTCATGCAACACCTTTAGGGAAATTAACACGAGACGTGCAACGTCTTCTTTTCTATGTATTCCTTATATGGCACCGTCAACTGAGGACCGCAATTTGCTGCGCGCCCTCTGTAATCAGGGGGAAATAACTCGCATAGCGTTATGAAAAATGTAGGCCATTTAACACTATACTTATAATTGTTATAATTTGTGTGAAAATACTAATTTGTTTAATTATGCATTTCTTCTTTGTGGTATTGTGCTTGAATGTCAACGTGTTTTGTGAAATTAAATACCGGTAAATCAAATTATCACTATGCTTAATCCTGTTCAAATGTAGACCAAGACTTAGTGTGATGTACCTATCTGATTTAGATATTTTAAGATACATTGTAAGTCATTAAACATTCCAATTAAAGGTTACAAGGTATGTCAAAATACGATGTATTACAAAAAAAAAAGAAAAAAGAAAAGAAGCAAAACAAAAAGCATGAACATCTGTCAATGACCGCTTACGTCATACAGCCGAGCTTAGACATCGATTTAAGTATAACCTGTTTAGTTTTATTCGAGTTATCCCTCTTCAGTGGGTGGAATTCATATTTTCACTATCATTCAGTCGCTGGTAGTACGCGGAACAAGCATTATCATCCTTCACCAGACCAACAAATAGTTACTATGAAAACATTAATCATGTGTAAAAAAAAAAAAAAAAAAAAAAAAAGTCATGACCCATGTGGCTTTCTTTATCCATTTATTGATTTTCCTGAATGAAAATTAAACAGGAAAACTTTAAACTTGATAATTTCATTTGAATATAAATTAATGTCGGGGATATTTTTTTCGAGCGTTTTTATTCTTTCAATTCTTCAACTTGGATGCCAGTGCGCATTACTTCTTCACTAAATGATTTAGGTACATTAGCTTACAGATCCTTAAATCGATCAGTTTTATTTAATCAAGGACTGTCAATATTTGAAAGATTGGAATTATATTGCCTGTGACACTGCCGAGGTTGGATAAATCATTTGATTAATTATTGAGAATACCGGGGTCAGATCAGTACCGAGTTTAGTTTCACGGGCACCTCGGGTCAGCTTTCATCACAGTCATCATTCAGAGAATGTCACAGTCATTCCAGGCCGAATGTTTTCGATGACATCTTTTATTTTCAAACATTTAGTTCACTTATTTTCGCCAAAGCTATTAATATTTGAATGATTCTAAAAGTGTGCAAAGTCTTCTCCATTTTGTTGAAAAGGTTAAGATGACGATTAGTGATCAATCTCACAACTCCTACAAAGAATACAAAATGGAGAGCTGGACAACACGGACCCCTGGACACACCAGAGGTGGGACTATGAAAAACCCCATGTACTGAAGGACACCATGACGATAAAATAAAAGGGAGTCAATCGGGAGCTTACATAACTAAAAATAGAACATCATTCATTGATACTTTTCATTATACAGGTATGTGTTTAGACGTTTGCTTACCTTTGTGGTTTCAGAAAGCAGTCTAAGGACAACTGCGTCTTTACACTCACAGTTTTTATGGATCAAGTTTATATTTTTCATGAAGTGCACACTTTTATGAAATATCGACGAATAAACTTGCTCCTGGGCCCTTTTCTGTAGCCCATATTGCTCACCTCAGCTACCGTATTTCCCTTAGCAATACCTCTATTTTGGTTCCAACTAACACAAGAAGGGGGGAGGTCCTGTTCATAAGGGTAACATTTCCAATGTGTTTTTTTCCCTTTGATATCTCTACAAATGCTAATGATAGCCTAATCTTAGTCGAGGCAGGATTGTTGGATTGACGCCTATTCCGAATCTCAGATCAGTGTCACACAAAGTGATTCGGGAAATCTGCTGCCTCTTGTTGCGAATCTCAGACCAGTGTCACACAAAATGATTCGGGAAATCTGCTGCCTCTTGTTGCGAATCTCAGACCCGTGTGACACACACAAAGTGATTCGGGAATCTGCTGCCTCTTGTTGCGATTACATGTAATATGGGTTAGACTGAATTTCTCGCCCGCTTTGACTTTCGCTTAGACATCCTATTAACTCCTCATCACTATGAAACGTGCATTTCTTACCTTTACATAGTGTAAATCTCACAGTAAATCAAGTTGCCCAAATGGTTATTTTTTAAGCTGTTGCAAGTGGCCATCATTTGATTTTATACCTTCTTAAGACTACCGAGTTCCAATAGTCAATATTATGATAGTTTGTGCAATCATTTAGACATAAAACTGTCTGGCGATACAGAACTTTCTAAAGATGCCTTAAAATGACACTTACTTTTCAAAAAGTAGTTTTCTTTTGATTGCTTGTAATCTCCATGCTTGAATGTTTTGTATGAAGGTGTGAACAGAGCTGGAATCTTTACTTTATGAGGATGTTTTTTTTAATTGAATCCTGTTGATTCTTTAGTAGCAGATTTTGAGAAAATTGTCCTAGATATTCCAATGTAAACCATGATTTAAGGAACCCCATTTGTGTCACTACTCGGTCCTCACCGGCCATGACGTGAACAAACCTGTAACTACACCACATACAGACATATGCATATCAATTTGACCAATTGTAACCGCGTCGTTCTTGAAAAGAATATTTTCCAACAACTTCTCCATACATACTTGCAAAGAGAAATGATTTTTTTATGACCCAGCCCTGGACCAAAGGTTCATGCCACGAAACATTTACACGACAAAGAGATATATCCTATAGACCTATCAAGAAACCCGAAAGGCATTTTGACATTGGTTCAAAACAAAATGTGAAATTGTCATAGCCATTAATGCGCAGTAAAACCACACCGGGATTTTTGTTTCCCAGCAAGTGTTACGAAAGAAAAGTTAGAATTGATTTTTATATAGTTATTATTGGTTGTAATCTTTCATTGTTTTATTTCGGTCAAACCAGTAAAAATTAAGTTCCTTCAACCTCCTTCACATTGCATATTGAAATCATAATCTAAATGATCCGTGGGGATCAAAGTAAGAAAAGGTTCTCAGTACCCCCTTGCTTGTCATAAGAGGCGACTAAATGGGGCGATCCTTTGGATGAGACCGCAGAAAACAAGGCCCCGTGTCACAGCAGGTGTGGCACGATAAAGACCCCTCCCTGCTAAAAGGCCATAAGCGCCGAGCATAGGCCTAAATTTTGCATCCTTCACTGGTAATGTTGACGTCTCCATATGAGTGAAAAATTCTCATGAGGAACGTTAAACAATATACAATCTATCATAATCTAAATGCATGGTACTTTGTAATTCCCTTTTTTCAATATTTAGTTAATGAGCAGAAATGCGAAGTTTAGTTAATTTGCTTTTCCTCTGATCGAAATTGTTAACAATGGAGAAACAGTGTTCTCTTCCATAGTTAATTTTGAATGTCCAAGTGTACATGTATCATACGTTCTTAAATCGCTATTTTGCTGTTCACTTTCTTTATGCCACATGTTTCTAAATTATGTCTTATACTTTTGAATGAGTACGAACTCAGATTTGCTAAATCAATAGTTTTGAGTCGAATAATCGAGCTAAAAATGCCTGGGTGGATCTAGCTGCAATACTGTAGCCCTCTCCGATATATTTTGGGGGAGAGGGCTACAAATCCCTAGGATCTCCGTAATGGTGCAGATGCTTAAAAGTCCACCCCCTCCCCACGAAACTTTCCACAACCATATAAAAGAATAGGAGAAATGTAATAGTATAATCAATTAAATGAAGATTTTTTTAATAGTACAAATATTGTATTTTCCAAATTGCATATACGTACAATAATCAGAGACCCCTTGCATAGTCCTTACCAGGGGTGTCAGGGGCCCCTGGATTAGGCACATATATTATCCATAAAACATATATATATTTGATAGCTTATGTAACGCTACATAAATTGTCAAGGAACATTAAGCAAAACAGTCTTACATACATGTGCATCCAACCGGAAGAATATTTTGATGGTAAATAGAGTAATATAATTCTTTATACATATACTCGAAGGAGAAAAAAATTATAAAAGAAAAATAGATCTTGTCTTGAATAGATTTGGACTTCAGATATCCCCTTGCCTAACAACTTGCTGAATTTGAAAAATTCAGTTTTACTATTTTAGACTTTTTGTACAAGAAATAATACTCTAGACCATTTCTTTGATAATGTAAAACATTCGTCCAACCTCTATCTGAAGAAGTAAGGGAAACACGAATCCTTGATAAGTGGGATTAGTTGTCTAGGAGGAGTAATAACCCCTTGTTGACTGGTCACACCCACAGTAAACCCTCTATTCTGAATAGGTAAAAGGAGTAATCCGTAGTCAAAATCAATATGTAAAGTGCGGTCTAGCAATTTGTATGAAACACTTGAGACAGGATTCGACCGAACCACGGGTTGTATATGTGCAAATAAGATCATTATAACGACCATAGAATTTGAGAAATGTTAACTTCAAACTAGAATGTTGAAATCTCAGTAACGTCAACTTATTTGTCATTAGCCTGCCTCGATTTAAAATTTGATCCTACAAATAACATGCTCTTCTGTACAGAATCAGATGAGAGACAAATACCATATGAGATACAACATTCTCGTTTGAAATCAGCATTTTGTAAAGTGTTATGGTCGTTATAATAATCTTATTTACAAACACAACATCTTATGATGTGACTTTGGTCAAATGCTTTCTGACGTATTCCTACCAATTGTTAGACCATTCTTTGCATGCTGATTTTGTCTACGGATTCCTGTTTACATCATCGGAATAGAGTGCTCATGGCGGATGTGATAGGGATTAGGGGATTTTTGCTTCTATTAGGCATCTGACCCTACCTCTGATGTTCCCAGGGGTCCGTGTCTGCCCTACTTGTGCATATTGATCACTGCTTGTTATCTTCACTTTTTCACTATTGACTAAGTGACACCAAGCAGGGGCGGATCCAGGAATTGCAGTTACGGGGGGTGCCACTTTATGAGGCAGGAGGTCTGGGGACAAAGCCCTGGTGGGGGCCCAGGGGGCGAAGCCCCCTGAAGCTCCTGGATTTTACAGATTTTATAGGGCTTGAAATATGTCTCCTATTTAGTCTTTTGTACTATTTTCTATAATTTTTTATGAGGTGAAATTAATAAAATTACGCAAATGTTAAGGGGTTTTGGAAAAAATTAAGTTCTCTCAATAAAGTAATTCAAGAAATCAATAGATTTTGTCATTTATTTCTCCGGAATTGGAAGAAATTATTGCTTATTACATCGTTTAGTACATTTTTCTAAACAAAATACCACGATTTACCTCAAGTTTGAAAATTTTAGGGGGGGGGGGGCGCCGGTTGCGCCCCCCTTAAATCCGCCACTACCAAGGGATTGTGCTCCTGGAATGCAGATAACTTAAGTAACTGTTCCATCATGTGTCAAGTGCAAACGTACTACGCCTAAGTACTGTTGTTGTATACACTTTCAGTTTGCACATAAACACATAGCAAAACAAAACATATCTGCAATACATGCAATACAAAAACGCAGTAACAATTCCAGAAACCTTATATAGAAGATCAGCAGCTTTCTTATTTGCCATTAAGGCTATTCTACGGACTATTGACAAGTAGCACCAGGGGACTGTGCACCTGGAATACGTATAAGTAATTGTTCCACCTCGTGTCAAGTGCAAATAATCCTTGAATAAAGCATGATTAAAGGTATACTTAATTTGTGATAAATGGTCATGTAATAACTGTAAATGACAAACTTAATATATATATGAAAATAAAGAGCTGTGTTTCCTTAAACTGGAACAATTCAAACACGGTCCAGTGTCTGTGCTGTCGATGAAATACACGGCATTGGGAGCGAGATCTTCTAGGTCTCCTTTGACCTTGTGGTGTAGTAATTCCCAGTACGGAATAGATCTTCCGCTTTAGATATTTGGACAGTAAAGATACACTCTTTCGTTATCCTCAATTAGTATACCATGGTTTGAATTTCCATTGGATGAAATATACATACAGTGATCAACATAAAGTATTATTTCTTCCAACCGTTGTTGAATGAGCGCATTAATTACTGGGTCATTTGAATTATTTAGCATCTACTCCTCCTGGTGTAGTGTCATTGACAATTATCTTTGCCTAAGGCTATTTTGGGTTGGATGATATCTCGACACCTTCAGTGGATTACATAAATTTTAAGTCATTTGATAAGGTGTGTAACATAATGACGTCCGTGAAACTCGATGTTCCAAAGTAAATTTCATAGTTTCATCTAATGATGTTTTTACTATTTCTATGCCCCCATAATCGGAGATTCAGAGTCATATATCTTTTGATCTGTATGTCTCTTTTTCCGCAAAAACTTTAACCTTGTCCATAACTTTTGAATGGATGGTGATATGGCTTTCATATTTCATATGTGTATTCCTTGTGTCAAAACAGTTATGTATCAAACGTTTTGACCGTGTGACTTGGAGGTTAACCTACTTTTGAAAAACTCCAACCTAGGCCAAAACTTTTGAATGGTTAGTGATAGGGCTTTAAATTCCAAATGTCGACAGGG
The DNA here is from genome assembly GCF_947568905.1 of Ostrea edulis. NCBI lineage: Eukaryota > Metazoa > Mollusca > Bivalvia > Ostreida > Ostreidae > Ostrea > Ostrea edulis. The sequence continues at coordinate 75,414,966 of NC_079172.1, read as the reverse complement.
GATGCTTACTCCTCATAAGCACCTGATCCCACCTCCGGTGTGTCCAGGGGTCAGTATTTGCCCAACTATCTATTTTGTATTGCTCATAGGAGTTATGAGATTGATCACTATTCGTTATCTTTGCATTTCATGTATATTTCTTTTGACAGGACCTTTCGTTATACGGCAAATTCCTTTACCTCATGACCTTAGAGTTTGACCTACTTTTGAAAACCTTTAATCTAGGCCATAATTTTTAAATGGTTAGTGATAAGGCTTTCATGTTTCATATGTGTGTCCCTTTTGACAAGACCTTTCTTTAACATGTAGTACAAAATATTTACCTGATGACCTTGACCTGGGAGTTTGACCTACTCTTGACAACTTTAACCTGGGCCGTAACTTTTCAATAATAATAATAATGTCCTTTATTTCAACAGGATAGCACAATTAGTTTAAAACTAGTTTACATTGTGGTCCTGAAAACATATACACAGACAGCAGTATTATACAGATACAATATGAAATAGTATATGAAGGTATGTTGTATACATACATGTATGTTATTTACATATTTGAAACTGAAACTGAAACAAAATAAATAAATAAACAAATAAAAATAAAACTGAAAATAATCAAAAACAAATCTCTATGGTTTTAATTTCCCGAATGAAAAAAATTTCTAAGATAAGCGGATTTTAAAGTTTCCAATGTTGGGTAATATTTTAAAAATTCTGGCATATTATTCCATAATTGCGAACCGTAAATTGTAAAAGATCTTCTAAAATAGTGTGTCTTTGCTCTCTAGATATATAATGAATTACTTTGACTTAATCTGGTAGATCTACTGCTAATTTCATGAACATACTGAAAATCATCTAAATAATCGGGGGTTAGACTATGTAAAACTTTGAAGACAAGAATGATAGTTTTATATACAAAATAGTCTGACAGAGGCATCCGTCTAAGTTGCTGCATCATTTCTGTTGTAGTTGTATAAAGATTTCTATTTAAAATCACTCTAGCAGCTCGCTTTTGAAGTTTGCATAATTTGTAAAGACCGTCCTTGTTTTTCATATTGCCCCAAACAGTACAACAATAGTTAAAATGAGGAAAAACAATTGTATTAAAAATTTTCAGTAATAATTCAGTTGACAAGAATGAACGTAATCTAGATAACACATCTATTTTGCTTGCAAGTTTTTTGGTTAAAATGTCAACATGTTCAGACCACGTGAGACATCTGTCAATATAAACACCAAGTAGTTTTGCACATGATACATTTTCGATGGCGATATTGTCCACTTTTATCGAAAGTTTTCTACAATTTCTTAATCTTTTTTCTGTACCAATTATCATGCACTGCGTTTTCTTGAGATTGATTGTAAGTTTGTTTTTATCCATCCATTCCAAAGTATTCTTAAGATCCATTTGTAATTTATTTTCTATAACATCTACTTTTATCTGAGACATCTTGGGTTGTATCGTCCGCATACATATGGGCTGCAGAGTATTGTAAGCAATCTGGATAGTCATTTACATATAAAATAAAAAACAAAAGACCAAGTATTGATCCTTGAGGTACTCCTATTGTAATATCTAGTTTGTCGGACTGAATTCCATTCCATCTAACACATTGTGATCTATTTGTCAAATAAGATTTAAACCAATTGTATGAATTTTCACATATTCCAAAAGACAGTAGTTTGTGAAGTAATACGTCATGATTTACCGTGTCAAAAGCTTTACTTAGATCTACAAATAAGACACCTGTAAGTTTTCCATTGTCAATGATTCGTAACCATTTTTCAATTATTCTATGAAGAGCTGTTTCGCATGAATGCTTGGGTCTAAAACCATACTGTTTTTCATTGATAAGATCGTGATGTATTAGGTATTCGTAAAAATAATTGTGAACATGCCTTTTAATAATTTTGCTGAGAATAGGCAGAACAGACACTGGACGGTAGTTATTGACCAAAAACTTTTCACCAGTTTTATTCAGTGGGGTAACCCGTGCATTTTTCCACTCATCAATAAACACATTCGACTTAACTGAACAATTCATGATATGTGTTAAAATATCTCCTATTACATTATTGCTAATTTTCAGAAGTTTAACAGAGACATCGTCTAAACCAGTAGATTTTGAGTTAGACATAGACAAAACCTCAGAAATAACAAAATGCTCGCTAATGAGAGGTATTGAAAATGAACCTTTCGGCATCTGTTGATTAACACTGGGTAAAATATTGTCAAATTTAGCTCCATATTTGTGTCCGATATTAGTGAAAAAGTCATTAAATTTAATTGCAATTTCGTGAGGTCTCTCCGTCGACTTCTAAGTGTGATGTTGAGGACTGAGTTCGCTTCGAGGGTAGACATTCCTTTATAGGGCCCCACATAGTTTTAGGTTTGGCGTGTGCTTGATCGATAACCTCGTTCACAAAGTCGCGTTTCGCACTGTTGATTTGTACTCCGACCCTGTTACGCGCCGCTTTGTACGCTTTCCAATTTGCGTCTGTTTTGGATTCAAGGGCTTTCCTGTGTAAATAGTCACGTTGTCGCATTTCAGATAAAATTATGCGCCTTTCTCTCATAGGAAAGTGTTTGTCGATGACTTGGAAGTAGTGATAAAGACCACATATCATTAACATTTTCAAGATTTCTAACTGAGTCCCAGTTTATTTCTGCAAGATCAGACAGGAATGAAAATTCATCGGCGTGTTTCATGTCCCTATATTTCATGTATATGTGTTTATTTTTTTCCTTGTTCAGTTTATTTCTTATTGTAATACTAAATTGTGATCACTAATTCCAATAGGAATGACACCAGTAACAAAAGGGGCAATGGAAGCTTTAGAGGGAGTTTCTTACCAATCTGGTGAGTTATCTGCTGTGATGTTTTTATCATGATGATTGAACATATTGAAGTAGTCGCCATTAGTTGGATTATAAATTTTTAAGGTCAAGGTCATAGATCAAGGTCGTATGTCTAGGTCAAATGAATATGATCTTTTATATTTGATTATTAGAAGTATTTTGATAAATGTTGTTAACATACAGTATCATAATCCTTAATAGGGATGATAAAGTGATTTTAGTGCACAATGGACTTTTTTCACTGTGGTTGACAACTGATAATTAAAAAATTTGTGGATGTAATTACAATTTTTTCTTTTATGATAGTCATATATGCATGTATCTTGAAAATAATAATCTTTTTTATGGTTCTGTGCATATAATTTTTTGTTGGGAATAAAACTAGTCAGTATTCTCCATCAAAAATGATTTCTTGGCGACTGAGTATTGACTCATTTGGTGTTATCATTTTCTTACATGATTGAAATGAGGTTGCAGACAATTTTAATTCTCTTTTAGAATATCATATAAGAAAAAAAAAAACTTATTATAAGGTTGATTCCCAACTGGAATATAGAATGCACCTGGTAACTATGTGTTTATTAATGGAAATGAAGCCATACTGGGTAGAGGTATATAAAGAGTTATAAAAAAAAAAATTCTGTGGTTAAATTTTCATGAAACTTGCAGAAATGATAAACTAAATATACTTCATCCCAATTCTGATGAATTTGGCAATATCTGAATTATTGTTCATTACACCCCTAATACCACACAACGCATGTTTCTAAACTTTTTCATTTTTTCAGCAAAATTAACTCTTTTTATGCCTAAAACTACTTTAAATGTGTTTTAAATGAAATATTTTGCGTAGTTTTCGAGTTTAAAAGCGATGAAATTCAAATCTTGCGATATGCATATTTTCTTTCGCTAGTTTACGCGCCTTTTGTGTGACGTCATATGCGCCCTCGGGTTTGAAAACATCTCTTAGCCATTTCATAAACAGATTAGATTTAATCGACAAAAAACCAATTGTCACGTTAACGGCTTGTAAATAATAACGCATTAAGATGTTTTGTGCCGTGCTCGGGTGTACTAGTTGTCGGTAGAAAGGATTTAGACTGAGTATTTTTCAATTTTTCGAAGGAAGGTACGAGAAAAAAGACGTGGATAATTTTTTTGTTGGAGCAAGAACTTTACCTTAAAAAACACACCCAGTCACCTTTTCAAACATCGCTTGGACAGAGACCCTGATAAACTGCGAGAAAATGGATATATCGAAGCTATAAGCACTGGTAGGCCTATAGCATACATTCTGTTTTGCTCTTCAAATTCAATACACACTCGGGTCAACTGACCTTCACCTTGTAACAACATATATCGACGATACAATGTAACTTCTACCAACTGGTAGATTTACAACAACAACAAAATAAAGATACAAAATAATTGAACTTTTAATTATACAAATAATAGAATATTGTATTTCCTAACTTTAAATTGAATTATAAAATTGTTTCTTTATTGAACTCGTAGCATCTTGAGTGCGTCAGTAGGCTACAACGCCGTGCTCCCACTTCGTACTTCCTAAAGACGTGCAGATCACAATTCAAAAATAGTAATAAGATTGCTTTATCAAAATAAAATAATGTGATTACCACTTTAAATTTGAATATTTTTATTGATTTGTGTATGTGTTGTCTTTTTCTTTCTTTCCGAAATGCACGCGTGACAATAGCTTGGCATAGGGCCTAGTTGTCAACAATTTAACGTATCATAATTTGTCTAATCCAAAAATAAATAATGATTGCACTGTTTATTTTAGAAAACATCGCCAATTACAGATGTATAAAGGAATAACATCCCCAAACAGTTTGTAGACAGCGACCCATATAAACATTATTTACTCACAATTTTGCCGATTTCATACACGCTTTACTCGCTATATTTGGGTATTTACATCGTTATATGTGTGCACTGGTGGCGAACACATATAAAACTCGGACAATTTATCAACATCGATTTAAATGTTGCCCATGGTAAATTAATTAGGCCCCTAAAAGTTGAGTTTTTAACAATATCTCGCAGTACTTTCACAATCCGAAGGGCGCATGTGACGTCACTGTACCACGTGACTGCCTACCTAATTAACTTGACTTTTTGAAATCGGGGCTAAGATTTAAGTCTGTATTGTGGTTAATTATCGCAAAATTTCGGCGAACGAACTATTAGAATTAATTACTATAAGCATAAAGAAGACAAAATGCATGTAATATTGTATACTTTGAAAACATGAGATATGTCCTTTAAGTGTTTCTTTCTCATGTTGAATCATCTTTTCACAGTTTACTTCCCTTACAGACTGTTTCCTTCTACATGTGTAACTGGTAGATTGTTTACTTTTACATGTGTAACTGGTAGACTGTTTACTTTTACATGTGTAACTGGTAGACTGTTTACTTTTACATGTGTAACTGGTAGACTGTTTACTTTTACATGTGTAACTGGCAGAATATTTACTTTTACATGTGTGACTGGCAGACTGTTTACTTTTACATGTGTAACTGGTAGACTGTTTACTTTTACATGTGTAACTGGCAGAATATTTACTTTTACATGTGTAACTGGTAGACTGTTTACTTTTACATGTGTAACTGGTAGACTGTTTACTTTTACATGTGTAACTGGTAGACTGTTTACTTTTACATGTGTAACTGGTAGACTGTTTACTTTTACATGTGTAACTGGTAGACTGTTTACTTTTACATGTGTAACTGGTAGACTGTTTACTTTTACATGTGTAACTGGTAGACTGTTTACTTTTACATGTGTAACTGGTAGACTGTTTACTTTTACATGTGTAACTGGTAGATTGTTTACTTCTACATGTGTAAGTGGTAGTCTATTTCCTTCTACATGTGTAACTGGCAGACTATTTCCTTCTACATGTGTAACTGGTAGACTGTTTACTTTTATATGTGTAACTGGTAGACTGTTTACTTCTACATGTGTAACTGGCAGAATATTTACTTTTACATGTGTAACTGGCAGACTGTTTACTTTAACATGTGTAACTGGTAGACTGTTTACTTTTACATGTGTAACTGGTAGACTATTTCCTTCTACATGTGTAACTGGTATTTTCAAGCATGTTGTTTCTTCTTTCAATTTTCGCATTGTCTCTGTTACAATATTTGTCGGAGCTAAAGACTCAGTGATATTATCAGTATTTGATTGGTAACCCATATCAATCTTTTTAATCTTTTGAACACTTTTAGCAATTTCCTTCTCCAGTCTTTCATTTGAGGATAGTAACTAACCTTTAACTTTTTACAACATCAAAATCGTTGCACCCTCTAAATCCTTAACTTCTTGCTAAACTGCGGCATTTAGGTTAAAAAGTTTCAATTGTCCCCTAAAGAATAACTTGTTTGGGGTTGTTTCTTCAAGACGAGATTCAGTGTGTTGTTCGCGGGGGTGGGGGGGGGGCTAATAGCAAGTTCAGAATTGGAATAAGAATATTGAAATGGTCAATGAAAAGTCTGTATTAACTTCCTTTCTCTCTGATTGTTCTCGTGGTGATGAAGACTGCGACCTTATAAAACAAAAACACCTTTACTGTCTTTAGCTTAATCTTAATACACTTTTCTGAGTTAGTTGGATGTGACCAATTTTCAGAGGAGTACGTCCAGCTGACATTTACATCTTCTAATCTCCCAAGGCTTTCGTTATAAAACACATGGAGTGCTTTGCTCCATAAAACCAACCTTTCCTCAGATGTGTGAAATGTTACAATTCGTGCAGATTCTTCATAAATACCCGTGTCCAGTTTTTTTCATACAGATTGTTCCTTCTTTTGCCTACACGACAATTAAACCGTTTGGGCAAATATCCTCAATGAAATAGTCTGTTGGATTAAATTCTAATTCGCTGAGACATACATTTCTCAATGTAAATGACCCGTTGATGCTTGGCGGGAACACAAGGAAATTCTAATGTCATCACAATGTCTGTTCTAGTTAATATTCATTAACTAATTCCAGTTTCAAAGAGAGATTATAGATTAATCAACTTTCAACACATAAACACTTCATCTGGTTTACAATGAGGATTGATTTAAGAAAATGTATCCATGTGTCTCCTGAGAATATATTTTAATCCCAGATAATCCTAGCAAATAAAACATTAAACCCTTTTTGCACCCACCCCCCTGTCCCTAGGGTTCAGGGTATCAGCAAACTTGAACCTACGGGCCCGGGGTTCGAATCCCGGCCGCGACACACCTAAGTCGTTAAAACAGGTGGTGACAGTTCCATCGCCAAACGCTCGGCATCAGGAGTGAATGTCACAGGTCCTCGGAGATGACATTATAAACGGATGACTCGTGTCACAGTAGGTGTGCCACGCTAAAGAACCCTCACTGCGCAATGGCCGTAAGCACCGAACATACGCCTAAATCTGAAGCCCTTCACCGGTCTTGGTGACGTCTCCATATGAGTGAAAAATTCTCGACTGAGACGTTAAGCAAGATACAATCAATCAATCAATGAACCTACGGATATGTGTATATTCATTTGACAAATTGTACCCTTCTGTTTCTTGGAAAGTAAAATTTTCCTGTATAATCCTTTGAATCCCTCTAGGGCCTCACCTCAGCCCCCGGACCGGTCCTCAAACGGTAAAATCCTCCTTCTGTCCCGGAAGTCATGGTTTAAACAAACTTGAATCTTCAACATGAAGGGAATTTTTAATACCCAGCGAAACTCGGACGGGCCGAAGCAAGGCGGTAAAGGTAACGCGTATGTAAAAGAAAAATAGAAAATCAGCTCAGGAATAGAGATAATCTCTACATACGTTCATTGAAAAGTTTGCGATCCATATGGGCGCCGCCATTTTGTTTTGTTCACTAGTTGCTTCTACAGTTATTCGTGTTTTAATTTTGAATGCCAAGATGCAAGACTGGCGTGTAATTTGTAATCAAACACTTAGTTTGTTAAAAATTGAATGGGGTAATTATTATTGTTAGAGTTTTTAGTCACTCATCAAATAGAAAAACAGTCATACGACTAAATAGATAAACGAGTTCATGAGTTTCTTTAAATAAAAATATACGATATATTTACACTTACGTTTTCACCACTTTGAATGTGTAGGTTAGTTTTGTTTGATTTTTCAACTCTCTTTTAAATTGCAAACGGGATGAATTGTTGTTTATATATTGTTTGATTTGAAAGAGAGAGAAAAGGTCGAGGCTAAATGTAAAACTTATACGGTACCAATTTTGATGCACCAGATGCGCATAAAAATATCTCAAATTAATTATAATTTATCGTACTTAATGATATTATGATTATCACTTGGGACACGCCAATGATCATTTCATGTTTCGCTCGGTCCAAAGATCACACCTAATATATATTACAATCGTTTGCGTTTTAGGTTCCGATTTTTTAAGCACAATACCCTACTTCAACTTTTTGACTGTTGTTAATTATCTCCCATTGGAGGGGGAGGGCTTCGTTTAAAAAAAAAATTGAACCCCTTTTACGCAAGAATACTATGTGGTACATGTAAGTTTGGTTGAAATTGGCACTGTGATTATAGAAAAGTACCAAATGTTAGAAAGTTTTCAGCTCAGGTGAGCTAAAACACACACGCAAAATAGTTCACTTAACTCCTAGAAAATCTGACTGCTAATCTACATTCCATCTATAGTTTGGTTTTTTCCCCGTCAAATCAAATAATTATCGGGGAAAATTAATGAAACTCTATAAAGCTATATTTGTATCCATATAACGAAATGATGTAGGAATGTTATAGATATAACGTCCATTATACTCAAGATACCGTTATATTAATTGATATGGAGTCCCTTTATTCAATATTCGAACAGAAAATGTTTGTACCGTGGTACATGTACCAAGCCATTTGGAAAATAGAATGTGAATAGAAGCGGTGCATCACCATGATCTGTCGTGGTAATATCCATGTTACACTGCATATAATTATGTTTAATGTTAGCTCCGGATATGAAAATTTCTCCCCCAAAACTATCGTTAGCGAAAAAGCACTTGTGCTGGAATGTGGGGGGGGGGGGGACAATTTTACAGACTCGACAGATATCGTTTTTTCTAAATAAAATATTTTAAAAAATTGTTTTGAAATCAAAGAGCACGACATGTGATATATAAAAGAAATTTTATTGGTTCTTTTATGTGATGTTATTCACATGTTATAAAAAGTTGATGTATAATGACAACAGACAGAGAGAGGTACAAAAATAACAAAACCTCGAACACGTAAGTAGCAAGTAATACAAAGATGATTGTGTATAAAAGCAGCAGTCCACCCGAACATCAGGCAATTCCGGAAATAATTGGTTTACCCTAAAAATCCTTTCCTACTACAGGTCACATTATGTAAATCAGGATATTTCTTTGCTTAAAAGATACAGTCTGCTCTGTATTAAAGTTCATGGGACTGACCTGTAATACAGTCTACTCCGGATATAATGAAATTCATGGGACTGACCTGAATTATTCATTGTATCCAAAGTTCAAAAAAGCCGATGTTGAACTATATAAATATTGTTACTGGGGGATTTATTCTATTTCATTATGACAGATAGTTTAATATAAGTGACTTCAATATAAATGGGGTAAATTGTAACTGAGAGAGGCTTACTAGTGCTTTATAGGGGTGAAACACAGTTATCTGGGGCCCGTTTTACAAAACAACTTACGACAAAGTCGCAAGTCTTAAGTTGTATTATACAGTTATTACTTTAAATGAATGAATTAAAACTTTTCTGAGGCTAAATTTTCAATCTTTTCTTTAAAAAATATTTTGTATTCGGAGTGAATGATTTACAATAAAGTTGAAAATTACAGTATGTAAAGTTTGTCGTAAGTCGTAAGTTCTTTTGTAAAAGGCGCCCCTGCTCCTTAAGAAATGTTGTGTTTGTCTGGCATGCATACAGGCCAAGTAACAAACCACAACCATTTGTCAAATGTGTGACGTTTGAGCCTTTGGATACAAAATATAAAACAAAGTTATCTGTAGCTTTTTCATAAATAAACCATCTCCGCGGGACGTGGACATCTCCGCGGGACGTGGACATCTCCGCGGGACGTGGACTGCCACTTCAATGTTTGTTGCGAACTAATGCCTTACGACAACCCATTTTGGGCATTTTAAACAAATCATTCGCCGATCGCACTGGCAAGAAAGTCTTTCATAAAGCTTGAGAAACAGTAAAGTTATTTTTCCCCATTTTCGTGAACTTCATTATAACATTTAAAAATAAAATATAAAATTGACCTGACTTTTATAACAAAACAAAAAAAAAACTACAATTACAAATTGGCACAAAAGTAAAAATGGACTAGATATATGCATCAGTATAATTGATGGACTAAAGATTCACTAGACTCTGAACATGTATATGGACTAGAAAAAACACATCAATATCCATCGGAGTAGATATCTGAGTAATTGATTAAATTAGAAAACTTTCAAATAAGTCACTGGACTTGATATTCCGATAATTAATGGATTAGAATATGTTCAAATCGGTATTCACTGGACTAAATTAAAACGTAAACTCGCTACTTCGGGAATAAGTAGACAATGATAATTTACAATAAATACTATCAAAAGTAAATTATAAAAAATACTTCAAACAGAAAAACAATGTCGATCACAAAACTATCATAAATACCTATTTCAATATAGGACATGTTAAAGTTACTGATAACTAAAGCTAGTGAGTCAAAAATAGCTGGGACACTGGAAAGAGAAGAACACGCTATCTATATACCGAATCACATCTGAAACAAATCATTAATTCAGCATCTACAATACATAGCGAACATTGGTCTATTGGATTTCATTCATGTAAGGTTACAGTAAACGTAAACCCCATCTTAAGAAGTTCATGTAAGGTTACAGTAAACGTAAACCCCATTTTAAGAAGTTCATGTAAGGTTACAATAAACGTAAACCCCATTTTAAGAAGTTCATGTAAGGTTACAATAAACGTAAACCCCATCTTAAGAAGTTCATGTAAGGTTACAGTAAACGTAAACCCCATTTTAAGAAGTTCATGTAAGGTTATAGTAAACGTAAACCCCATCTTAAGAAGTTCATGTAAGGTTACAGTAAACGTAAAACCCATTTTAAGAAGTTCATGTAAGGTTACAATAAAAGTAAACCCCATTTTAAGAACTTCATGTAAGGTTACAGTAAACGTAAACCTCATCTTAAGAAGTTCATGTAAGGTTACAGTAAACGTAAACCCCATCTTAAGAAGTTCACTCAGAGTACACAAATCTACTCTACTATTAAAATCTTTAAACATACTTCGGTTTGGAATTATTAGCCAATTAAAGGCTTAAGATTTAACATTAAATATATGTGTGTAAATATATATAATATAGAAATGAGTAAAGAATACCGAATTATCAACACAACCTCTTGTAAACAAACAATTAAACAAAACCATAACATCGGAAGTAAAACATATTTAAAGCATAAAGATTGGTTACCACAATATTGAGCCATAGACCCTTAATGTCTGAGTATTTGTATTTTGAATTTGTCAAAGCTGTTTACACCTAGATGGTTGTGGTATTACTTGCCTTGAATTATCATACTATGCTGAATGGTTTAAATTGAAAAAGACATGAACAATTAAACCTCGCACGTGATGATTACATTAAAAATCTAAATGAAATTAACCATCTGAGTCAACTGACAACAGCCGTCTTTCGTACTTAAAAGTCTGCTCCCAGTAAGTACCGAAAACCAGGATGGATGTCGTTAAATTTAAGGTCACGTGAGCAAGTGAACATTAAGGCGCAGTGGCAAGAACAAGATGTCACTGTCACTCTCAGTCCCTCCTTCTGTCCAGCCCACCACAGTACAGCACTCTACCGCCATTCTCGTGTACATATTACAGCCGGAACTTTGTCCCGATGAGACTAGTTTTTTGATTTTCATTTTGCTGGCGATATGATGGAGCTACCATATGTTTGCCCATTACACGTTGGAAGCGCAAAAGGATTTACACTGGAGAATGGTGACGTCACAAGACTGCTCATACCTGATAGAAACAGAAATGTGAAGTTTAATTGTAAAATGTATCATTTATCTATCTTAATAATTCAGAATGTTCTATTTTGTCTCTTTGTAAGTTAATGCTTTTATACACTACTGTTGTTAGAAATATTTTTTAAACATGATGAATATTCATAGGTCTACCTAGTATCATGCATTCAAATAATACTGATTGAAATTAATTTTCATTACCCATGTTCCCCAGACCACCAGTGGGGGCGTGGTACCCGTTCATGGCTGCCGAGCTATATCCGCTTCCGTTACTGTGAGGCGTAGACCCATTAGAACCGTAACCCCTGGGGGACAAACTAGAACCCTGGCCCCTTGTGTAACCTTCAAATAAAAAACAAAGAATATCGTTCTAAATGGCCGTTGCTATTAATTATAGATGAATAAACTCCATTCACATCAGATTTGCAGTGTAGACCTGCCTAAACCAACATTTGAAACGAATTTTCGCAAAATGAATATCTAAACATTTTCAAAAATTAAGCAATGATATCATCTATACAATAAGTTCGTTTTGAAATGTTCACATCGAATTTCTTTGCAAATTATCACATAAAAAACTTTAGTTGTACGTGTTTTGCCTTCTCAATTCTAAATGTATATGTATATATATATATATATATATATTCACATTCTTTGGATTCGAGATCTCTTCCTTCATGCGGACCTACTTAGTTCACCTGGTTTTCACTTCCTCTTTATACAACAGGACAATACGTGCTTACCTTCCTCCCACTGACCGTTGGTGTCTTGGATACTGACAGCAAGTTGTCCGGAATAAGGAGGGTTAAAACTGGACATGGGGGAGCCGTTGGTCATCGCTGGAGACCGCGGCGGGGGGAGGGAAAGTTGATTGGGGTTGCGGGGCATACTGTACAAAGCCTCGGCGAGATCCGCAGCTCGCTTCAGAACAATTTCCTACAAAGAAAATAATCAAGTCATATATTTACATCCATTCTGATTTTGTCGGTTTGGTCTGATATAAATTTATTATGAAAACCTTCAATAATGAGCATTAGTCATCGGCACGCTAAATACCTTAACAGACGGGTACACCGTGCATGAAACGGCAGCGTCAAAATTCGGAGAAGCCGAATAATTCGGCCTTATCTACAGTGTATATGTGATAGGATTCTACATTTTCCTAAATTCACGAAGGTTTGCTATCTCTCCAAACATGAGCTAAATTGCTTATCTCGTGCGGCACGTCTGTTTAAGCAATATTATATCACTGTAGGGTGCGTGTACGAGATTGCGTTACAGGTGTTTGTAGCAGGTTATCGCCGGTTTATCGCTACAGAAACGTACCCCATACTGCTAACAAATTCCACGGCCGATGCTGTACAATTAACACGAACAAACTGTTCAGCAGAAGAATTATTGCAAAGTGTCTTTATTCTTTAAATCATTTTATGATCTTAAAAAATGTTGTTGTTGTTGTTTTTTTATATTTAATCATTAAATGTATCATTATCAAATTTTAGATGTTATTCATTTATTTTTCTGTTGAATAGTCTAATACCAGCACTTCAACTACCATGCTTTACATGTAAACTATTGGAAACTAATGAGGAGATACTCGCATCACAGAATGAAAATTGTACTAGCATACCTTCGGAAGTCTCTCTGGGTCTCCGGGATGCCTCGGGACGAGCTTCATCAGGCGCTGAAACCCATAATCAATGGTTGGCTCCGCCAAAGCTGGAAAAAGAAACAAAAAAATATGAACAATTAAAAAATATTACAATACTTTGAAGAGAAAAAAAAAGTTCCTTACCCGGCATGCAATACTGGTGATTCTTCATTGAATATTGCAATAATATTGGGCGGGTAAAATTGTCGTACACGCCCCCTTTTCATCAATACGGTTTTAAAGTTACATACATTTAAAAAGGAATATCTTTTATCCTATCAAATGTATTTATTCCCAATCTGGTGTTATTTTAAGATGATACGCTTGATACCAATCTCCAGAAGAAGAAAAAAACAATGAAGTCAGATTATAAATATTTTACCGTCACAGTTGATTCGACGCCACACTTAAAATTTTTATTATCATTAAGAAAATTATAGCCGCTAACATTTTTTTCCCTTGCATTAGAAAATTTTATTATAACGTGGAGAAATATTCATTACGATTCCACAGCGATATGAGACTTTCAGTCGGTTCAGTGGTGCATGTGTAATGAATATTGATCTTTCTCGTCTCTTCTTGTACACGCATTTTAAAGTCAAAAGAAAATACTTTTAAGTTTTGGTTTCCATTAATGAATAAAAAGATAAAAACAAATGCAGATAACAGAAGAATTACCATCGATAAAATCTAAACAATGGCTTTAATCTGCTGACAACTTTGCGATATCGACGCTACTTTGTATTACAGAATTTTTAAAATGCGAAATCAATCAACGACAGTCCATAAACGAATACTGTAATAAGCACACATTTCAAAATATCAAATTGAATGATTAGATTACTTACATGTATCAAAACTTTAGGAATAGCATCTTTTTCATTAAAATACTCATGGGTCATAACGCTCACCTGAGTCACCTTCACTCTGCTGTTTGAAGAACAGATTAAAAAAATAATTAACCGTCGCAAATTTTGACCCCAAATGACTTAACCGAACTGTAATTCACACAACATGGGGATACTTCAATATCTGTATATGACTGACATGACTTTGCTGGTCTCGAGAGGATTTTGTAATAGCTTTAGAATATTTTTTTCCCAAAACGTAAACTTTGATCCCCGATTTTAACCCAACCCTAATCCCAAGTCTATATAAACAAAAACTTGAATCCACACACCTTGGGATCATATGCAAGGTGAAGATAACGAACAGTGATCAATGTCATAACTCCTATAAAGGTGAAGATAACGAACAGTGATCAATCTCATAACTCCTATAAAGGTGAAGATAACGAACAGTGATCAATCTCTGCATATTGATATGATTTAGTTTGGTCTTGCTACTCTTGATAAGATTTTTTTCAAATTTCCTCTTTTTTCATGTAAAAACTTTGCATCCCTACTTTAGCCAACCCTGGTCAAATATGAATCTGCACTGAATCACTGTCTAATCAGGACCAGTAAATTGCAATGTAAAAATTTGATACGCTATTGTGGCCCCATCCTACACTCCAGGGCCATGAATTGAACAAACTAAAATCTACATTAGTTGAGGATGCTTGTACATGGATACAACTAATCACAGCCCTGGTGGTCTTGCAAAGAAACTTTTTAAAAAAAATCTTGTATATCTCATGTAAAACTTTGATCCCCTATTCTGGCCTCATCCTACCCCCGGGAATCACAAATTTAACATATTTGAATCTGCACTACCTGGGAATGTTTGCATGTTAAATGAACATATTTAAATCTGCACGACCTGGGAATGTTTGCATGTTAAATGAACTTTACAATATAGAGTTATCTGTGGACGCTTGCTTATCAATATTACTTATCATACTACGGTTGCTATTAAGAAAAGGATTTTTAAAAGTTTTCCCCTTTTATTTACATATAAAGATTGGTTCCCTATGGTGGCCCCATCCTACCTCCGGGGGTCATAATTTGACAAACTTGAATCCATATTACTGGTTGGTATGACTGATCATGGTACTGGTGTTTTTGAGAAAAAAAAGGTTTTTTTTTTTTTTTTTTTGTTTTTTTTTTTAGATATTCGGATGTAAAAAATCCGATCCCTTATTGTGGCCCAACCCTACCCCGGAGTGGGATGATTTTTTTCTTTTTAGATTTTACATCTACATTAATTAAGGAAGCATTCATATAAGATTTGCTTTATGGCGAGTTTGGTTGAAATTGGCCCTGTGGTTCTGGAGAAAAAGTAAAATTGTGTAACGTTTACAGACGGACGGACGCCGGGCTAACGTTTACAGACGGACGGACGGACGCCGGGCTAAAGGTGATCAGAAAAAGTAAAATTGTGTAACGTTTACAGACGGACGGACGCCGGGCTAAAGGTGATCAGAAAAAGTAAAATTGTGTAACGTTTACAGACGGACGGACGCCGGGCTAAAGGTGATCAGAAAAAGTAAAATTGCGTAACGTTTACAGACGGACGGACGCCGGGCTAAAGGTGATCAGAAAAAGTAAAATTGTGTAACGTTTACAGACGGACGGACGCCGGGCTAACGTTTACAGACGGACGGACGGACGCCGGGCTAAAGGTGATCAGAAAATTTACTCGAGCATATAGCTCAACTGAACTAGAAATGGAAATATTTTTTTTATTATGACTCTTTTAAAGAGAGTTATGATGCCATCAAAATGGTGTAGCTTCACATTTATAACAGTCGAAAAGATGTCATGTTGCGTTCGTTTATTGATTAGGGGGACATGCCTAACTGATACAATGCGTAAAATGATTACATCAATGAAATATGTGCACATGGTGATGGTGCAAAACTGTTTGAGCTCTATTTTTCCTAAAGTGAATTCGAGCTAACATTTGATCTTTTGACTGTATTTCAGACTGAAATTTGTTAGCTCATTTTCAATAGCCAAAGATTCGGTAGGTTTTTATTGGTTTTCATTTTAAGGGAAAGTTTTACTGTAATTTAATCGGACGTTTAATTTTTTTAAAACTTTGTTTTATATTTTGGGAGGCAGGTCTTTGTTTTATATTTTGGGAGGCAGGTCTTTGTTTTATATTTTGGGAGGCAGGTCTTTGTTTTATATTTTGGGAGGCAGGTCTTTGTTTTACATTTTGGGAGTCTTTTAGTATGTTGTTACCTGTATCTGTATTTTACAATCCTCCGATTTCAATATTCAATAAAACATATTCACATTGACAATTATTCCTTCCGTGTTTCGACCCCTTCTCTTTGTGAACTTGTTTCCTAGGTACCAGTTCTTATATTTGTTATGATTTTTTTAGTACCTACACTGCAAGAATGACCTTAGTAAGCCTGATCATGAAAATCACTGTCTCACCTGTGTAGACGAATCTCCCTGGCGCACCTTTACAGAACTGCTTGGACTTGTAGGACAACGTGACCTCCACGACCCCTGGGAGTTGCCGGGCAGGTGTCTGAACACGTATGGCGTGTGACGTAATGAGCTGAAAAGTCATAGTGTAAAATACTATATATGTTTGTTAAATATTATTATACATGTACAGATTATACATAAACCTTAGTGCAGAAAGGTAGCACGGGATCGAACTCTGGGCCGTTCAAATTGACACCCCATATTTGAAGTGATGTTATTGTAAGAATGTGAAGAATAATTTTAGGATACATGTCAAGTCTAGACAAGTGCTTAATGAAAATAATAATATGCAATATGTAGGTGTCACCGTGATGCCTAGCCGTTAGATGGGTGCAAATACGAAACTAAAACACGTGGTCAGTTGCTGCAGAAATTCGGGTCAAACCCTACATGGTCCAGCCAAACGTTTGTAGTTGAAAGAGAAAGTGGATGACCCCAGATAAAATGTAGGTTTTTAAAAAGGGCAGACAGAGTTCTTGATTGTGCATAATGATTAAAACCCCTCGCACGGTATTCTGATGGGTTGTGGGTGGTACGGTATTCTGATGGGTTGTGGGTGGCACGGTATTCTGATGGGTTGTGGGTGGTACGGTATTCTGATGGGTTGTGGGTGGTACGGTATTCTGATGGGTTGTGGGTGATACGGATTGAAGTATTCCCACTTACCCAATATTTTTGCAAAAAGAGAGACAAATATTGTATTAGCTAAGTGGGAATGAGGTGCAGGTGGAAGACAGAAGATTTGATTATAAGTGGGAATGAGGTGCAGGTGGAAGACAGAAGATTTGATTATAAGTGGGAATGAGGTGCAGGTGGAAGACAGAAGATTTGATTATAAGTGGGAATGAGGTGCAGGTGGAAGACAGAAGATTTGATTATAAGTGGGAATGAGGTGCAGGTGGAAGACAGAAGATTTGATTATAAGTGGGAATGAGGTGCAGGTGGAAGACAGAAGATTTGATTATAAGTGGGAATGAGGTGCAGGTGGAAGACAGAAGATTTGATTATAAGTGGGAATGAGGTGCAGGTGGAAGACAGAAGATTTGATTATAAGTGGGAATGAGGTGCAGGTGGAAGACAGAAGATTTGATTATAAGTGGGAATGAGGTGCAGGTAGAAGACAGAAGATTTGATTATAAGTGGGAATGAGGTGCAGGTGGAAGACAGAAGATTTGATTATAAGTGGGAATGAGGTGCAGGTGGAAGACAGAAGATTTGATTATAGGTATCTGTATAGCTATAGTTATCATATGTATATTCAGAATGAAGTACATGTATTTGTCAGCATTTTAAACACAGATTTAATGATATTGTTGGGATATACTGTGTTTCTGCTCTCTCTCTCTCTCTCTCTCTCTCTCTCTCTCTCTCTCTCTCTCTGATATAATTACATTTTTCATCACCTTTTATATTAGTGCAAAATTGGAAATATTGCAGAAATAAAAATATTTTTAATTACACCAGATAATATTATCTTTTAGAATATTTAAAATTGTTTGGACTGTGCAACTTTATGATTAATACATTCCATAATTAATCTTCAATATTTCTTATCTGTTAAATGTACAATATTGGATTTTAAAAAAATATTCAGATTTATACTTGATTTTAACACATTTCAATTCATACAATTTAACATTTCTAAACGGAACTCTGTTTTATATTATATTTCAAAATTTATTTTTTTAAATGTTTGTTTTGATTTCATACAAATGTGTAATAATAATAAATAAATGCAATAATTGAAAAGTAAATAACAATAGCTGTCCCCAGACGATGCATAACAAAACTCGTACATGTGAAATAGACGATGGCCTGCTGATCTTAGAGGTGTAACAATAAAAATGTTGGCTAAAGGGGATTAAACCTGAGAGAAAATGAACCTGCGGATTAAGTCCAAATAGAAGAAAATCAACCTGTGGATTAAGTCCAAATAGAAGAAAATCAAACCTACTTAGAGCATGTTTTGTGCACTAGCACAAGTATGTATGAATTACATGTAATTTAGGGTCATAATTTATTAGCTGTATACCTACATGCAATACAGTATTGAGATAAAAGGGAAGTATGATTTTTATTAGCCTATAATAACCTCACTTTGAGGTATACCCCCTACACACATGTTCCAGATCCAAAATATTGTCCCGTGGCACCACAGAATATTTCATTGTGATGATTAAATATACCATTAATATGATTTTAAACACAGTATTTTTTGTCTGGGAAGAAACTTCGAGGATTATTAATCAAAGCTGCTGACTACCGACATACATATATTTGTCATCAACAACAAAGATATCATTAACGATATAAATATCTGTTATTAACTGTATAAATATCTGAATTAACTGTATAAATATTTCTCACTAATAGCCAATAATTATGTTTTGTGAGTTTCATTCCTTTCACCAATTGCGAAGTCCCACCCACTAGTAGCTTGGTAATTCCAGGCTACAGCACGGGGAT
This sequence comes from Ostrea edulis, assembly GCF_947568905.1. Taxonomy (NCBI): domain Eukaryota; kingdom Metazoa; phylum Mollusca; class Bivalvia; order Ostreida; family Ostreidae; genus Ostrea; species Ostrea edulis. The sequence continues at coordinate 75,395,514 of NC_079172.1, read as the reverse complement.
GTAGGCAGTTTATATACGGACCGAAGAGTTAAATGTGTTCTATTGCTATCGATTTCTCCGCTCGGGTGATTTGCAGGCACATTATACTAGTGTACGACAACAATATGACTCGTAAATATTTAAAACAAAACAATGCTGATGTTCTTAAAGTTAAGCCCGTCGCCTTGGAAAGGCCTGAAGCCGACAATTCAGCTTCTCTCAATGTGGTTTTGCTTGGCATTCACTTTCAATTAATTATCCGGAGATTCAATACCTTAGCTCGGCTATGGCTTTCCATTATTAATTCATGGCGACTCAAGTTGTTGTCCATACCATTAGAATTACACATCCAGCGTTTTCCAATTTCAAAAATATTTTAAAATCGATCGTGTGTATAATCGGCCTCTATATCTGCTCCGTGGTGTGTCAGAATGTGTAACTAATCCGGATCGTTCCGATGGAGTCAGCACTGTGCTGCGTGTAAATGTCGCCCTTTTTTTCCCGTGGATTCAGAGGATGGATCGTTGCAGGACTATCTGAGGCAACCATCTGCCATATTGTGACCCGGGTACGGCAAACCGTTATATTTTAACTCTTAAATAAAGCAGTTAAACGATCGGTCGATAGATGGGATCACAGATTAAACAGTTATATCCCAGTGTTGATTTGAATTCAAAGTGATTACGGGTAACAACTGCCTAAACCGTTAGATTTTATGATTAATATGTTGAAATAACTTTGAAAGCCAATGATGTATCGATAAAAATTAAATTATTGCTCTTCCTTAAAAAAATATCGTCGTATATTTAAATTGTATCAATATTTAAATTGTATTAATATTTCATCGACACGAATTTCTATTCTATTATTTGCCAGCTTGAATTTAATGTACCTTCCTTCTTTCTTCTTTACAACGATTCTATACGGCTGGTATCGGTTAGTATGTATACACGTATTTGTCAACATTGGAAAGTCATTGAGCGTCACCGTGCTTTCATCAAGAAATGAAAACAAACAGACAAAATATTGATAAGTGTTAATATTTCATTATATATTGTATTTACCTCGCTCCAAACAAACACAGATCCAAATGCCACCTGGAGTCCATCGAAGAAATTATCTCCAATAATGATGATGGTGGTGCCCCCTAGCGTCCATCCTTCACTGGGACAAATGGCCTTGATAGTCGGAGTAGCTGTCAGAAAAAAATAAACGAGGTTATGTTTTTACTTACTAAGGAATGTAAGAAAGCCCGAAAATATCTATCTATAGGCAAGATAGATTAAGGGGCATTAACTGAACTTTGAAGAAGCATAAGCAAGGTGGTGAAAGTGTTCATGAGCGAGAACAGAAACCAGAAACGAAGGTAAACAAGATGGAGGTTAATATCTACTGAGGACTGATTGTCTGTCTGTGATACTCACTGATGGCCCCGGCATCCCGAGGGTAGCGGCTGAAGGCCCTGGAGGTGTATGAGTCCGCGAAGAACCAGGCATCTAGGGATGAGAAATATTCGCGTGTCAGTTATTTTCACACCAATGCATTACGCTATGAATGGAGCTATGGATGGCATGCAAAATGACTGAAATCTGACTCCAGTACATTAATCATGCATGGACATAGAGAATTTAGCTCCGATTCCTTGTTATATTTTAATCATCAAATGTTGATTAAGTGTTGGGTAAACAAATGACGATGCTATAGGTTTTTGTGACATTGTTTGTCACGGGACCACTTCCGATTTCGCCGTGTATACAAATTGACAACAATAACGGACATTAACATCTTAAATGTCATCAATTGCTGCAATTATTCCCATCTCTCTGCTTAAGACGAATCGTGGAAGGACCCTTGATTTACTCGAGAACTTGTAAAAAGCTCTTCACATTTTTCAAGAGTCTATTGATTCGTTTAGTGCTCGACTTCTTTGAGAGAGGCTTGATCGCTTTCTGTCTTTTTACTCGCTGTAAACCCGGGCCTGACGACATTGTCTTATGAAAAGGGGAGGGTTAAATTCATTAATCTAAAAAACACGAGTACAGATGGTATAAGAACGGTCTCTCCGGAACAGATGTGTCGGGGAGAATCAGATTTTAGACAGCTGGTGTGTAATGGTGTCTGGGTCGGAACACTATTGTTATTCTAATTAAAATTATAATCTGCCATCAAATGTTTAATTGTCTTTTGGGTAACTCGAATCGCCCCAGTGTGGATGTAGATTCTCATTTACTAAGTGATGAGAAGGAAGCAATGAATTCGTACAGTGACGATGGCGTGCGCATTGCATTTTAAACAAAAGAGTTATGGGAAATGAGTCGGATAAAAAAAATTGCAACTGAAAGTGAAAACTAAAGAACTGAATCAAAATCTGCTGCAAATAAACACAACAAACTTTTTAAAGAAATCAAATATAAATTGATTGAAAATCAACATTATTTTTAAAGACGAGTGAAAGAAATGCTTGACATTGACAAACAAATTGTGTTGAAGCAGAAAGCATTTCCAAAAATTAAGAACTTTCTCAAGCCTGTTCTTTCGAAAGAAAAAAGCATCTCTTTGTACTTTTTGTAAACGGTTGTCAATATGTAACAGACTTTAGGTATGTACAGCGAGGACAATGACTGTTTGAATGCCATATGATATATGAATAAGTAATGGAAGAAAGTTATGCGTGATGGTTTGAGGATTTTTGTGCTATTTTGAAACTGTGCAGGGACTGACCTCCGTCCGTGGGGTCCAGTCGTCTGGCCCTCCGCCCGTGTTTGGAATTGTTGTGGACGAACATGTTATCCGACACGGCCAATAGTGTCCCCTCCACGGAGATTGTCGTACAGATAGCTACCTGTAAAGTGAAAAATAATTTCAAGTCCACCGTCGGGACGACATTCCTACAATCATCATTTCGATTCCACATTGTTTCACCTTATTGGGCTATAGCTTTTGACACATGCGTGGAAACAATAAACTCCATCAAAAATCAAAACACAAGATTAGAACTGTTTTTTCTCGAGTTCCTTAGTCTTTACTGCCTCTGATGTATTTAATCAGAGAACAAGTTGCTCCCGAGATCAATTTCTGATAATCACCTTATTTTATTCATCGACCTATCTCCAATGTTGGTCATTGTGTCTTAAGAGACTTCATTTTTTTCTTCACCTTCTCTTTGTTAGTACACAAATTTCAGCTAATAGCCATTGACAAATGCTCTAATCCCTAAGCGGCCCCACACTAAGCACCTTTTCAGCCTCCATTGAAGAGGTTGCACTGGAGAGTACCTAATCTTATCAATATGTCTCATTTTCTGGGGATTACGTTAAATATAATGCTGGAGTTTCAAATACCATACATCAACATTCTTTCAGAGATTTTATAAATATCATTAAAAGGGTTTAGAACGAGATGGATTGAGAAAATGATCAGGGTTTGGCTTTGTTTCTGGGATTGGGAGTCCGTAGTCTGACATTTCAACACCACAGAAAACCATTAACACTCTCTAGTAATTAGGACTGCAGACAAACTCAATATAAACTAATGTATTCCACTAAAACGAAAACAAAATGTTTTGTGATTCCGCTACGAATTTTTTTTTTATCTTCCTTCGTAAAAAGAAAAATGAAACTTTGGCGACATAAAATGTCTGAAGAAAAAACAATGTATGGAGCTACTGCACATTTTTACATCGCATGCTTGATTTGGTAATTTTGACCTTGATTTGGTAATTTTGACCTTGATTTGGTTATTAATAGCATACCTGGAACCTCCTCATGTCTCGGGGATTCCCCGCGTTCTTTAGACAGTTTTGATTGCACTTCATGAAGAACTTTAGGAAAAACCTATAAAACGGCAGGAAAACAAAGACCACATAAGACTAGATAATGAAATGTAACATCACTCAGATGAATGAAGATGCGTGGACTGATAAGAGTCTGTTAATCATTGTGTTGGATATGACATTAGAAAGAGTGAATCGTCACGGTGGCTGGTCAGAAGACGAGGAATTATTTTACACATCTGGCCAGACATTCATCCAATATTTTCCCCCCCATTTTTTATGGGTTTCTTTATTTATTCATAATTTTTTTTTTATTTCTTGCTTTTTAATTTTCATTGAGATATCAGAAGATCATCACACATCAACAATCGGCTTCATCTTTTGAATGAACGTTAGACCTGGTCACGTTTATTGTATGACGATATTGCATGTAAAGGGCTAGTTTTGGCTGCAGGTAATGAAGAAATACACTATCAATTCCTCTATCAAATGCTCAATACCAACATCAATTATGCAGCGACCAGGCCTGGCGTTTCGGGATGTTCGCCTCTGTAACGGTCTATCCGTGGTATGACACTGGCCATTAGACTTATAGACGGGATCAGGTTACGGACGCCGGTCCTTATTTTCTATTCCTTGTCATCGATATTGCAAGTCTGCAGATCTTGTGTCATTAAAAATTAAATCACAATGCCCCGAAATGATTATGATAGAAAGCAATAGCTAAGAATACTAGGTTATAAAAAAAAAATTAAACCATATACCCGTATGAACTATTTTAAACACCCGGAAGCTTTAACGGAATCCTTTTTTCCGGAATAATGGCCCATCGGGACGAGGGTTGCTCATATGTAAGTCTAACCCTCGAGAGGCCCGTATAAATGGAGAGAGAAAATTACCTGTGTATTAATAAATTATTTGATTAGTGATCTCCGGAGACTTCACTTGTAAAACCGTACTGCAACATTACTACCGAAGCAATTAGTCCTCCACCGTCAATCTCTCGCACACATCAAAGAATGCACGGTTCACCTACCCTCCGCTAAAACATCATAATTGTATGTTGTTTCTTTCGCCATACCCAGACCTCGTCATGCATAGAAAAAATGTTTTTATATCTTGTTTTATTATATACATATTTATAAGTTCCTGGTGATAAGTTATTCTAATTGTGTCGCAGAATGTATAAAGCATTAGCAAAATTAGAGCAATTTTTTTCAAGAAAATATAAAAATTATTTTTGAAAATAGTATGCGTAAGAAATATGATAATTTTCTTCTTTATTACAATTTATCCTGTTATTCTTTAAAACATTTTCTGTTACCTTAAAGAACATGGAATGTTCCGTGTTATGACCTCGTGAAATTCAAGTTTATGAATATAAAGGTTAACAAAAAATTCAGGAAGTTTTGCAATTTGTAAGAAACACTCTTCTGTTGTAAGTGTAATTTTCATGAAAACATGCAACTTAAGATAATCCCGTTCCTGCTCAAAACAGGTCCACGGTATTTGAATACTGAATTGCCGCGGAATTCGGAAGGAGACGTTAAAAGAGACTTGCTATTGTAATAAATGACTTTTGGATTCAATTCCGTGTCGCGTGTTTTGTCAATTGGACGAGTTAATCCGTAATGGCAGAAATATTGCAATTTCCTCATCATTTTCAAGTCATCGCACCATTTGATTCCAAACATCAGACGACACAGCATCGCCGGAATCGGTACATTAATGGTGGTAATACCTGTGTCCCGAACCCGATCGATACGATGTAGAAACACACTTCAAACAGATACCATTATTGTTATTGAATGAGAGTAAGAGACAAAGTCGAATCAGAATTGCCGGCGTTCAACAGGAACCATCAACTAATGATATTTTGTTAAAGCTTTCCGGAACAGGTCTCGTATGACACGGGAAAAGTTATTTAATTAACCATCCAACATCAATCAACGCGATCATAACAGGACCGCAGCAAAGGCTCGGGAAAAATATGCAATGTTTAATTTGCAGAATTCAAAATCGATGGAAATTTAATAATTCAGTATTGCTTTCCAAGTTTGAAAACATTGCTCTGTGTTTTGTAGTTTGATCAGCTTTCAAAGTTTTCACAAATGCAATACTTGGTGCCATTTTTCCCATCTTACGCGAAGAGCATTAGAACGATTTCTTTGCTGTATGGGAGTAAAATCTCGTTTAAGTTAATTATTTCAGAAATATTCATTTAGCTTGATAAAAGCATGTGCCGTTGTTACGGTGAATAAATAGTGAGAGAAGTGTACTAATCCTGGGAAAATGTCTTATCAGAGCCTTTTCTCCGACATTGCTTTCGTCCCTTCATCCCCATGGACCTATTTGAAGGCAGATATACTGAGATAAAATGGCTCTATCATCATATTTACAGAATGCACTATTGATCACACACCGAAGAGATTGGGGTAATTCTAAATCTCAAAACCAAAATCAGTTTGATTAACAAAATACGCTACGAGTCTAAAATGAACAAGTGCTCTCTTGGGGAACCGGTTGCTTTCCGTGCTTGGGGTAAAGGGGTTATAGTGGTAATTAGAGGAACCCGGCGTGTGCTCTTCATTCAATCTCTGAATTTCACACACCAAAGATCAATGGCAGAGGTGAGATAGATAAATGAAGACAGCGTCACGTAATTACAAACTGACAGAGTCACTAATGTGCGGAGCAATTATGTAATGTTGAGGGACAATCTGTATAGTAGTAATCGTGTTCTTGTGTGTTCTTCTCAATAGTTTGTTATTCCAGAAACATATTTCGTAGATTATTTGTGATGTTTATGTGTTGATTGTAAACGACAAAATATCATCATGGTAATGTGATTCCAATAACACGTTAAATTAGTTTATTTAGACAAGTTACTGTAGAAAACTGCGAACATTTCATTTCCTCGGAGAGTCATCCGCCGAGGGTAATTATTGTTTGAAAAAGTGTCAGTCTGGAGGGGAATACAAATGTTTTCATTTATTGCGGAGTGATACACCGAGTGAAAATTAGTTCCCGGGAGAGTTCTAAATACACAAACAAACATGTAGTAACGAGGGTTTATACTTTTCTTTTCGCGGAAGGTGAAACAGACACTGCTGAACAACCATGTAACGAGCAGTTTATGTGATGTTACATCAGAAAACTAACAAATATCTCACGATCTGTCACAACCCTGTCTGACAGTGTTTGGTACAGCGTTTCTTACTGGTCTAGGGTCTTGAAAAAAATAACATTTTCTCGATGACCAAGTACCGGTATACAAAACGTACTTTAAAATGTTTAATTAGGAATGGCACATGAAGATGAAAATATCAGACAAGAATATGGCCTTTCTGTATTGTATCACTCAGGGAACCTTTCCATCGATAAAACTTGATAAATCCAATTATTACAAAGAATCGAAAAGACCAAAACTTCTGAAAAGATAGTTTAGACAAGAATTTCAGTTATAAGAAATGATCTGTTGAACGAAGCAGACGTACATCATGGCGGGAAAATTCCCTTGAGAACGTTGCCACGTCACGAATCCGTCCTCGGCAGGAATACTAACTATCTAACGTAATTGTTCTCGAACCAATTCTAAACCGCGGGGAATTCTGTCACTAATTAGTCGTCCACATTTCTAAAGACCGTCAACCTACCGTTTTATACGAGCAAAGAGGGGACTGTGGGCTTCCTCCGTCGTTTGAATTCTCTGTTCGGTGACACGATCATCAGATGTCTGCGAATCGCGTCAAGATTAGCACTCAGGCTAAGGATACACGAACTCGATGTACATTTGAATTTTCTTTGAAAATAATTCGACATATGAGCCTTCTCTACACAATGTGACGCCATTCAGCTCTAGCTCTTTTCTGACGCAACATAACTAAATAACACGTAGTGATATGTTTTCTTCCAATATTGTTCTGATCACAAACTGCCACCAGCAACTTCATATCAAACGGATCGTAGCTTATCATGGTAACCAGGAGCGGAGGAGACACAAAAGACAAACGCTCGTAATTTATTATAATTAGCACGAAGTCCACGTGCCGATTAGATCTTTTATATCCGGGGCACGTGAATAGTATCACTTTTAGCGGAAGTTGATTAACTCTTCAGCTTCTCCAACAGGGAGCATTTAGATAAGGTATTTTTGCCCTGAATACATTCGTTTATTGGAGTTTTCTACTTTTTAGCCTGTCCTGCATTCCAATAAATATAGACCTCGGCATATGATGAGCAAAGGTCCCCAGGGTGTTGTATTGTACAATAAACGGTACCATATAAAGCAGGAGCAATCACAGACCTTGGCTAAATGACAAAATATATTTCTCAACAAACCAACGACAAATTCAGTTTCAATTATCGGCTTCTAGCGACTTCTGCATACTTATCCATCTGCGGCCTGAGTCCAAATCGCCATAAACATTGTCACCCCGCAGTAAATTTTGTAATGGCGGCAGCGCGTTCGCCTTCCTCTCTGTCGTCTGCAGACAACTAAGAGTGTTAATCGTATTAGCACGGCTAAATGGTCGTCATGATGGATGACTCTGACCAAAAGTAGACCGTTTCCATCATTCTTAATGGAAATATTCACTCCTACTTGTCCAAATTTCTTTTCGTCAAAAAAGCTTAGTTGGGGAGAAAAGTTTAAAAAAAATTCATTTTCAATGGTCAGGAAAAATTTCATTTTGCACGTAATTTTGTTGGTATCCCCGATTGCATTGACATGGACTTTGACAGCAGATATATTTGCTGCTGCAAACTAAAATCTCCGTTTCCGTATCGTTTAATCGTCCTTTGTGTGCTAGAACTGTTGTATGTAACGCACACTTCCTCCTTAACGTTTGAACTATAGTAAGATTATTTACCCCCGGCTAATTATTGATCGGGATCAACATTGATTATATTTTTGGTCGCGTTTGTAAACTTTATTTACAAATAAGCTCGACCTCCCTCGGCTAATGAGGACTAGAATAGAGTGGCACCAATGAAGCATTGTTAACGAAGATCCTCTTCAGAAACCGACGTTTTTGTGAACATAAGGAGTCACCAGGGAGCCTTTGTTTAAATGGATTTAACAAACCTACCTAATAGGCTAATAGCTCTCTTGACAAATTATACCAAATAGTGCGTATGAATATTCAAGATCCCAAACCCCGCGAGGACTCCGGGTTAAACTAATGGAGAAATAGAATTATCGGGTTCGGAGTGCTGAATCTTCCCGACTTCGGTATTGTTCAGCGAGCGAGAATTCCACAGAGACACGACCAAAACCTTCATAATCAGCGATATATAGTGCTTCTCATCTTCATTCAAAGATCGGAAGTTTTATTTGTTAAATTTATCCCACCAGGGGCTGCTAAATTGAATCGGGTAGATACGATCATGGCAATATCTCTACCGATAGACACTGAAAAGGCAAAATCCGTGCCGCAAACGGCCAACAAGCGCTCTCTCGCACACTTACTTATCAATTAACGAAAGCTCCAGAGACCTACACTGCGAGATCCACAATAAGTTTTTAAGCATTACATAAGAGGAGGCACGAAAGTCAATTCAATCATTCCGAATTGAATTAATTTGATGAAGTTAACGTTTACGCATAATTTACAAAATTAACTGGCCCATAAATAACAATTCTGTTCTCTTCATTTTTTTTTTATTCTTCGAAGATGTGTTTGCTCATTTGTTTCAATATAATTCAACTTACGGGTTTCCAATTGATCTACCCAATTAATTAATTTGACTGTCCTCTTTCTGTTTTTACAACTTATATTTCTATGTAATACTCGTAAACAAAAAGATATCATTGAAATGCGGTTTTAAAGATTCTGGTAGACTGCACGACGGAACTCGACTGTTTGGTGCGTTTATTCGAATAGTTTTATGGTGGAAATATCAGTATTTGTCTGATCGATTGGACCTGTGAGATGGATAAAGCAGGAGGCATGAATTATTTGTTAGCTCTGGTTTATATGGAGGTCCGATATCATTCACAGAACAATATAACTATATATCGCAGTGATGCCGATTTAATGTTTATATACAGGCATCGTTACTTATCTATTGTTACATAGATAACGTATAGAGTACAACGGAACCCTGTCACCATAACAACCGTTACTATATAAAGTACAACGGAACCCTGTCGCCATAACAACCGTTACTATATAAAGTACAACGGAACCCTGTCACGATAACAACCGTTACTATATAAAGTACAACGGAACCTTGTAACCATAACTACCGTTACTATATAGAGTACAAAGGAACCTTGTAACCATAACTACTGTTACTATATATAGTACAAAGGAACCTTGTAACCATAACTACTGTTACTATATATAGTACAACGGAACTTTGTAACCATAACTACCGTTACGTACATATAGTACAACGGAACTTTGTAACCATAACTACCGTTACGTACATATAGTACAACGGAACTTTGTAACCATAACTACCGTTACGTACATATAGTACAACGGAACTTTGTAACCATAACTACCGGTACATGATACTAGAGCACAACGGAACTTTGTAAAAATAACTACCGTTACTTATAAATGTACATAGAGTACAACGGGACATTGTATCTATGAACAGGGTTCAATGTATATCGGAATTTATTTTTGCATAATATGTAAGGAAAATAGAAATTAATGAGGTAATCTGACAAAGAAATAATACCTCAGGCTTATCCCGCAACTGGCATTAAAAATCACAAACAATACAATTTTTGTCAGAAACAATGGAATAAATTCTGAAAATATCGATTCTACAACTCAAGAGAGGACTACACAAACCGATTTAACTCATCATAGTAAGACTCCTATCAAAACCCGGACGATTGAGAACTACCGCGTGGCCGCTTCCTTGAATCCCAAAGAATTGGTGATAAAAATATTGTCAAACTTAATTTGGAAGTCGCTCAGTCACCGCTACCAGCGAACGAGGCAGTGTGAGTTCTTTTGTATCATATTAGCGGCGGTAATAGTGCAGATGAAAGCCTGCTATCGCTTTAACCGTCATCGTTGACAGAGGAATGATGAAGTTTCGTGCGGGACTGAAACTTTACCAATGTGATTATAAGTTGATGAACCAATATTACGGGGGGATCTGGACGAGAGAAGGTCGTCGGTACTGACCTCCAACTGTTTGAGGTTGTGTTTCTAGTCAAACTTATTTTGACGTGTTTAGTAATAATTAATTTACGATGTTTCAGATGGTCGCTATAGAAACAGTTTCTCATAAGTTTCAAAATCTACAGTTATCCCCTCGTGACAAGGGCGGTGTGTCTGGCTGCACGGTGTTGTTGACTTGTTACTGAGGCATTATAAAATATTGTTTATATGCATATTACAACACAGATATTTTCTTCAACCTCGGCGGAACTCGAGCAGATCAGTTCCTGATATAGGAATAGCGATAGAAAGAACATGAAGAAATGTATCAGACATCGTTGTTAATTGTAGATTACTAATGACAATTAACTGAAATTGCAAAGTCCCCGGTAAAAAAATCCACCATTCAGAATCTTGCAGTTTTTTAAAATGCCGCAGAAACACTTAAGAGTGTGTTTTTATAATGTGATTTTGTCTCGATGACAAACACTGAGCATAGAGTCTTAAGATATGGCTGTAACGACCGTTTGATTTGGATATCAGTCGTTCTAAAATAATTAGAAGCTTGGCGGAGTAATATCATAATGCGTTATAGCAAAGGCTAAAAGCTCCAGGCACCATCTTATTCCATTTATTCCCAATCTTCTGAATTTGACAAATAATTCATCTAGAAAATTCGTTATTGATATCGGAATTGACCACTGTTTTTAAAAGGACTTTTCTGTAAAGCCCTTATAGCTGGAGGTGGTGCGGAGCAATAAAAGTAATAAACGTCAATTAGTAAGTCCACAAAAAATGAACAGACTAATAAATAAAATTGCTGCTTTGTTTTTAGTCGCTCGAGTGAAAGATTTATGTAAATGGAAGACGAAATTCCTCTCTTCAAACTTAAGGCATAGGAAGGTGCATTGATATACAAAATTATTTAACAATAAAACAACGCCGGTGAAAGTAAATTGGAAATATGACGTGCGAAGTTGTCGCCGTGGTTACGTAGAGGCGCTGAATTCTCGGGAAATCCCTCTTTTATCCGTCTGCCCGAGATCTTCTAAATTCTAGGAAATTTATATTGTGTTAAAAGTATTTTTACATGTATATTGAGCAATCCAGTCCACTTGGCAGAGAGGTTAGTATAACATCAGAAACTTCAGATTTCCTAGACGCGTTGTGATATATCTGTGACGGGATGGAGAAATGTATTATATACTGGATTTGATTATCCTATTACGTATAGTTTTAGCATATACAAAGGGATTGAATACAAGTTCCTCGAACTGCCAAACACCCTCCCCTTATGTAAAATCTATTTAATTGTCGGTAAGGTACATGGCAAGTACTGCCTTCAATTTGAATGAACAACTTGATAAAAAAAAATTAGTATCATACGTGAAGAAATTTGATATTACCCCCAAAGGCTACTACTAAAAACTAGCGCTCATTGATGAGGTCTCCCAGACAGAAGAAGACCACATGGACATATATACATGTAATTAGGTTACGCGCCGAGTGTTACTATATTATGAAACTGCCCTTCTGCCGGTTTTACACTACTGCTTTCCTCCAGGGGATACGTGATCATTAAATCGGATACGATTTCATTCAAGCTGTATCGTGATGCCCCCTCCAAGGACTGCTGGGAAATTGTTTCGTAATGGTTTAAGAATGAAATGTAAATTAATCAAATATATAAGCAGATGGATCACAAGCGTACATCCAAATTGTGATGTAGGTAGCGGGGTTAATGAAATCTGACCGAACATAGTCCGATACAGCGTCACTAAAACTGAAGCAATGTCTCGTTCCTCTGGGTTTTTTTTTTGTTTTTTTTGTTTTTTTTTTTTAGGAATAAAAAACGTTCTGATTCCTTATAAGAATTTTTTTTAGAATTCTTTGAAATCACACCAATAGTATTGTAAAGATTGGTAAGAAGAAATATTTCGTGGATGGGTTTTGCTTTTAAGATTTTAAATGGTAAATATCCCCGTGTATAGAGAATGGAGCCGATTCATCGATCTGGCTAAGAGAGTTTCTATAGAATTCTTTTAAGGGACACCACGAAAGAACTTCATTCTCCATGGTTTGTGCGCTATTAACTCTCGGAATTAATTCATTAATACCGGGTCAAAAACGAAATGATATTATCTCATTTTCTAGTTGCAAATAAATCTAGTTTTTAATCTCTTCGAGCGCACGGGTCTTTGCAGGAAAGATTAATGCGACATTAGGCTTTTGTAATTCATCCCACAGAAAAGCTTGCAAAGTAATTGAAATAAGTTTTCTGACAAATAAAGAATATCGAAAAATGGACCAGACTTTGTAATCGTTAAAATTATTATACTAAACTTGTGTCTACACATTTCCTTGTATCATCAAGACACGGGATGCTGTGTCGGCGCAGTATTTACATTACAAAATTTCGCAATCAAGTACGAAAGCAAAAATTAATTATTACCATACAAAACTAACAAGGTAATTCAAATTTAGTATTTGTATTTATCGATGGCGATCGGAAAGTGTCATCGTGTAATTGTGGGCGCCCGCGGGGTGCCACCAAACCGACATCGGAACCACCTGGTCCATGCGGAGTCGGTTTTGTTTTCTCGTCATTGGTGGACAGATTCTATTTCTGACACATGTGTCGACCATGTCGGAGAAATATCAAAGCGAAACCTGATTTATAATTAGGCAGCAACTTCTGGGAGGAAATTATTGAAAATTGCTAATATCAGAAAATAGGGGTTTTGACCCGAGACATTGAACACCTTATCCGACTTGCTTGATTAGATAATTAAACAAAAATGTCGTACCTGTCAATGATGACCGGGTCTGAGGGGGTCTCGTTTCTGTTTCCACAACTTTTCTTGTCGCAGCACCGACTACAAAAATAAACAGAAAATTGGACCTGAGTAAAATACAGCTCATGTTTTAGTGAAATTCTTTAAAATGTATTCATGAAGTAGATCTATCAAATCATTTTATTTTTTGGTATTCAAAATAAACTATGAAATAAAATAATGCAAAGTAAATTATAAATTATATACAAGTAGTTTCTTCCATAACGTCATACAGAGACCGTTTTTAACAGAATAAGGTATGGATTGGCTAAAAATAACACTAAAATTAAACTATATCAGGGATCAAGTATATGAATAAAAATACTAGATAGATAAATAAACAGGGATCAAGTAAATGAATAAAAATACTAAATAGATAAATAAACAGGGATCAAGTAAATGAATAAAGATAATAAATAAATAAATGGGGAATTAATTTAAATTATATTTGAATTTTTTATGTTTAATTAGCATCACAGACCAAGAACGTGTAGTTCATAAATTAATTCATCGTTCAGTTAGCTAGGGCGTTTGATTTCGCTTCAGTCCACATAAAACCTCCATTAATTAAAACTGTTTGAACCTGGTCATTGATCAATCGAGCACTATGTAATAATCAAGACCGAACGTCCCTTCGCAGCGGGAGGGGGCATAGTAATGAGGTCAGCGATGGGGGAGACAGCCCGTGCCCAGATGTTTGTGACGGGGGGAACAGATTGAGGAGAGTGATAAATGGTTTGTAATGGGGGTAAATTTGTTGTGAATGTAAATATGATGTCGGGGGATAAGAGGCCTATCATTGTTTGTGGAGGGGAAGAATAGGTCTGATGACTTAGATTGACTTCCGACACTTGTCAACGAAACAGATCCACAGAATTACAAAAATATCCCCCTCCTTCCGTTGTTGTGTTTGATCGGATAATGCATAGAAAATGTTATGAAAATACTGTTACAATTACGCCTGTATGGCATGATATATATAAACATGTATTCAACATCACCAATTACTTTTAATAACCACCAATTATGAAACGGTATTTACATCCGCGTTTCATTAGTTGAGCATATAATCCTATAAAATTCTGATATACTTTGTATATCACCAATCCAGCAAAGTTTGAAATGACATCGTGATATTTATATACACGGATACGAGTATCTTATTCGTAATATATCATGTGTATTCACATTCTACAATATCTTGTATATATTCATAAACTAGAATATATTATATATATCTATGTACTAGTACAGCTTAGATTTATTCATCTATATGCGTTTTAAGAATTGTAATATGGCTTTAACAGGGAATTTCATGTACCTGATGCATTACTGTCATGTGTAAATGTATACCTATATCTTATCATTAAAATAAAACTAATGTACATAATTAATTTCATATATATATATATATATATATATATATATATATATATATATATATATATATATAATTCAATAAAAAAAAAAAGCAGGAAAATATACAGTTCCAAAATATATTTAAATATATTTTGGAACTGTATATTTTCCTGCTTTTTTTATTGAATTATTTTGACTGTGTGATATCAACTCTTTCTATTTGGATTATATATATATATATATATATATATATATATATATCCTAGATAAAATGATTTTAAAGCACTAAAATCACCAATGACGCAAACATTTTTATATAGTTTCATTTTTGTATTTGACCTTTGACACCTTTAGCTATCGAGTGATGTTGGCATCTAGTGCTTTACACATGAACACAGACACACAGAGATAATATACATGTATACATTACATATGTTTTGATGATTACCCTTTTGTGTAAAATAAACTGTTGGTAATAAATGTATAAAATGATAAAGATTCGTGTATTATCTACTGAATATAAGTTATTGTCGCGCGGTTATTAATGAAACAATGGGTTGTTCGTACCTGCACATGACTTCGTGGGTGAGTAACACTCGGCACATCTCTGGATTTTTGTCTTGGCCCTCGTAGATAATGGCCTATAGAAAAATAAAACTAAGTTAATATCACGGGGAATATTGACTGAAATTTTAATGTTACAGGGCGTTCCAAATAAAATGAACGATGCCTTTTAATATTAGACTATTGCTGAGGTCAGTGCCGAGCCGCCAATTAATTGATTTTATGCTGAATTTGAGTCCGTTTTGGTAATATAAAAGCTTACGGAGAACGGCGCTCGGGCAAATTACAATTCATAGCCGTATTTCAGCACTCCAGAAGAACGGTTGCAGTATTCAATGAACGCCTTTCTCGGATACGAGAGGAGAAAATTGGCCTATTGTACAGACTTCATTTACATCTATAACCAAGAATTTAGCGAGTCGCCATATGCTCCGGATATTCTCACAAAATACAAAACAGAACTTGTGTCTGATATTTAACAGTGATATTGCCTGCTTAATGAATATTGTATGTTTCCTTTTTACATTTCCTCTGACAAATGAGGCTGGAAAATCGTGGGGAGAAATTTCATTTTCTTTTCCTAATAAATATCGTAAGGAAATAGAGGCTAAAAATGAAAGAATTATAAAATCTTCTCCATACTTCTGCGATTTGACAATATTGCAAATAGTATAACAGAGACGGCGAGTTAGGGACAGATTTTCGTGACACCTCTGGAATACCTTCGTGACACCTCTGACAGTTCTGGAATCTAAAGCACGTTATTCGAGAAACACCACGCATACGTTAACTACTGATGCCGAAATTTTTGCAGCAACGGATAAATATTTATCCATGCATTAGAAACTTCTTGGGTTGCAAGTCATATTCATTAGCTTAAAATGCAATCAATTATCAAGTAATTAAAGATACATGGCTGATGAATATGTTACCTGCTTTGTAACGGAATCGATGAGACGAACAAAGAGATCTTGTTCCTGCCGAACTCCTGAAAAAAATACACGGCTTTAATGGTTGTTTAAATTTCATAATAATTTCATGTACAACTTACTACGATATAAAGTGAATATTTTAACTGTTATGGTGAATTAAAGGAAGATGCTGATCAAATTCTTATTTACAAAAGTGCATTTTATCGCCCAACGTGACATTTTCCTTCTTCTCTAAAACGTGACATTTTCCTTCTCTATAACAAATGACTGTGTGATTTTCTCGCAACAAAAGAATGTTTTACTAATAAAGAAAAAATAATAAACTTATTTTAATTAATTTTCCTGTATTTCTACAAATATTTTTGCTGTAAACACGGATCAAAGTTTTAGATGATGACTTTCAATAAGATATTTTTACCGAATTCCTTAGAAAAACTACAATGTTTCCTGATATAAAATCCCCGATTTTAACAAATTTCCCTCATCTAAAAGAAAAATACAAGCACATTGAATCATTGAAACAGTGGGTGGTCGGGGATTAATGGTTAAACAATATGTCACCGGTTAAAAACAATTTATTTGTACTTAATGGAATCATCCCTCTGATATTCCCTGATAAAATTCACCGGAGCATGTCCGTAATCTAGGGGTGCGAAGGTGTTACAGGGAAAATAGTCACGGCCCAGCGCTACACGGGCAGCTGTCGACAAGGGTCCAACAAAAACGAAAATGTCTTCATCACACTAATGCTAAAACCAGCATCGCACCATTCTCTGCTCTGTAACAGTTCCCGTTATTGTTAAAGGGAAAATCTTACTCAAGAAAATGAATAATTAATAAAGTACTAAAATAAAATGAAAAGAATCGGCTCCAACGACCAAAAGATCGGCATAAATAAAATATAAGCTATGCAGAATCTTTCTTCTGTTGATTCCTGTGTCTTTTTTCTTCTTAATTTAATCAATAAGATCCATTATTTAAAGAAACTGTTATTTTCTAGTTCAACAAAATCTCACACCCGCCATCTGTCAGAAGGATAATTTTTTGGTGGAATTTGAAGATCGGGTCGAAGTTGATTCATTGTTTTAAGATCCGGGAGTAATAAATCACTTCATTTAGAGAGTGTATTTGCTACCATTTTAGCACTAAATGACTTTTGCTGGAGCCTGTGTTTCGCTAAAAAAAATCTCAAAGAAACGTTTATTTCATGATATCCTTTTCGCCCTCGACTTAATTTAATCAACTCGGCAAAGGTGCGAAAAGCGCGTAAAATAAGAGGCATCACATTCTTCGACTGTGATGTATCCGATACGGAGTACGCAAAATCCAGTTAGCACTAAAATTATGTGATCCCCTCATTTTCGTTAATTGCTGTCAGGAATAAATGCCCAATTTAAAATGGATGAAAAAGTATAATTTGTTTTTTCTACATTTATCATCGAACGGTTTCCCCTAACAAATTAACTGTACAGTTTTTTAGATCAGCCATTTATAATTCATAGTATCACCCAGTGTTTCGCCGATTACAATTCAAGCTTTCATACAATACTGCGTGATCTTATTATTTATATTTTTTAATCAATTCAGTTGTGCATGAAATGGATACTTGTTTATTATTCTGCTTCGAATGGAATCATAATTAAGAATAAGGGAAATTTTACAGACGAATATTTGTGAGTGCAGTATTTTAAGGAATAAACATTCGCAAATTAATAAAACTTACCATTAGCGTACAATAATTGAAGCCTATAGTGTATTCCATTATTTGTTTTCTGGCCTTCCAACTCCTAAAATATAAAGAGGAGAAAGGTGAGATAAGTTTCTGAATATAGTGATAAATATCTGTTTAAAATAAATCTTTCAGAAGCTAAAATAGTTTCCAGTTCACATGCCTGGACATGGGATTATTGCCTACATGATATTGTATAGACAGACACTCACATTATCCAAACAAAACATTTATCCAGGAAAAAACAGTAATTACATAACTCTTTTTGATTTCCATTAGGAACTGACATATAATCCTAATTGTAAAAGAGAAAACCCAAAATTCAGAAGCCGTCGACATGACGGAATACGGACCTGATCCTTCTCCACAAAGTCAATGAAGGCCGTTCTTTCCACTTCAATGGGTTGTCCCTGCCGGTCATACAAAGCCAGCACAAAATGGAAGAAGTTACTTTTCCGGAGGTTGCTCGGTGGCTGTTTTTCAAAATGTGCTCTTCCGAACCCCGCACTGTTAAGTAAAAGTTAGTCTCCGGTGGGAAACATGAAACTTATTGGGAAATGGCAGATTGAATACCTGCGGGGCCATTCGGGCTATAGGTTTTCATCGCCGGTGCATTTTTCTGACGATAAAGCGGAGGAATTCCGCTATGGCTTTTATTTGGCTCTGAGATAGATAAATTCCAGGTTTTGGGGGAAAATTTCCCCCATTGCATTCATGATATACGATATAGATATTTAGGTGCAATGTTTGGACTAATGAGATGATGCATAAATATTGGTGTACTTACTTTCCCCCTTGGTCCAGTGCCGTGGGCTGCATCCAATTCCGTATGGAGTTGTTTTGGACCGGGGCCACGGGTTCTTCCTTCATAGATGGGGGGTCGGGACTTCTAACGGACGAAACGGGTGGGGGAGCCGTTATGAACATGTACAATTACACAATGAGAATCACCGAATCTCCTCAAGAAAACATAACTTAACAAAAGAATAATCACTAAACATTTAACTCTCCATTGTAGATTGACATCATCTGGAACATTGTGAAGAAAATCTCACACACTTGTTGATGGCGCATAATATGTTTCATGTATTAAGTATATCTTTTTCGCCGGGTGATGCTGAGAATTGTTTAACGCCGAATCCCACGTGAGAGAGGAAAGAGAAATGTTATCTTATTGTTTAGCACCGTTATTTTGCAAAAAGATATAAAGTTATTTTACCCCGTTTTCTGCAGCGCTCGGGTGCGAGCCGGGAATCTCGAGGGTCTAAACTTTGTTGCATTCTCGTGTACGGTGTAAGGAATTATATCCCCAAGGAAGGTAATGTATCCCACGGGAGGCACCGCGCTTCCACCATGACACCTAGTTAGCCAATCAGAATCGCGCTTTTGAAGAGTTGATTGAAATATGAACGCCTTCCGTCCAACGGGGCATTATCCAAGGGAAATGACGGACCAATCGCAGACGGCGAAGGGTCATTGATAATTTACCGAACACATGTTCTCTTCATCTCGCCATATCAATGGCTCTTCTGGCTGATTGATTTGCAATACCGTTATCAAATAGCAGAATTCTGGTTGTTTACGGTATTCTGATGCTCTCTGTAAATAGAAAAGTGACAATTGACTTCTATCATCACATATGCTAGGTACCTTTTATATCATTCTATTTCATACACATTTTATTTCATTCTCTCTACATATCGTAATAAGAATTTATGAATTCAAGATTATTTTCAAAGTATTTCACGTGTTTCATAGTTTATATCATAAATTAATCTAGAGAAAAATATTTTGTAATATAAATTAAAATTTTCTGTATCCTTATTTTTCTCAGTAATATTTATAGTACATTTCTCACAGTAGATTATTCTTCAATATAGAAAATTCACAATATAATAAAAAATTGGTTACTTACACGAATATTCCCCTATGTAAGTTTTTCGTGATAACAATTATCGCCGAAATTAAAACTGCATTCCCAAAAGTGTAGAATTAATTTGAGAGAAATAAATCACAATTAATCTCTCTAAAAATGCTCTAGTAAACTTAATTTTAGAGATTGCCATTTTTCATTTGGGTACATTCTACAAACCATTTCTTTTTTGCAGATTGCCTTCTTCTTGTTCAACACAATAATAAAGAATCGTGAACATTATGAGACTTCAATTCACCGGAGAACGAGAAACAATAAGGTCGACCAATGAGGTGTAAATTATCCGCTGCATGCGGCTACCCCAGGGGTCCGGCTTTTACACTAATCATACGAGTTGACGACACGGCGATTACACAAGAGTCACAATAAAAATCCAGTTTTTTCTAAAATATATCTAGATGGCGTTGTTCGTTATGTCCCCAAGGAAAGCTTTTCGTAGTTACAAATGCCACGGCACGGTTCGGGAGTAGCGCCAGTTTATTATCTTAAGTAGACTTTTTTTTACTTCAACTAAAGCGCAGTATTGTCGTTGATAGAATTCTCACTTTGTGTAAGTGTCATTTGTTTTAAAGTTTTCCATAAGGATGACACTTAGAATGAAATTAAACAACACCCACGAGACCTGGATTTAAAACAGAATTTTAGTTCATAATAGCTCGTGACATCAGAGTACATACATAAAAGACAATGAAAGCTAAAATTTATCTGTCATGATTCCAGAATTCTAAACTGGAAGTAAGAGCATGCGTATTGTATCCATTGAACTACAAACCGAACTAATGATCAAAGCATTAACATTAAAATCTAAAATCTAACGTCAGTAATCAAATTATATATCTATATGTGTCCAGTCTTGACGCTCGTTCAGAGCAGGCATTTTTTATTGCCCCATTTTACACTCGAACATTTCAATATGGTGACGTTCTCTTTGTTCTCAGCTTATGTACGTTAATTTTATCGCTAGTTTGCATTTTCATATTTTGAAATATATTTTTCATTTCTATGTAAAGATTTTGTCGTCCTGAAGAAAGAACAGGTCGTCCGGAAAATTTGACAATATATATATATATATATATATATATATATATATATATATATATATATATATAATTATATGATTATTATTAATTGCCTGTTAACATGTACATGCCCCCCGAGGGCCCTTGATTGGTGAATAAACTATATCATATATATATATAATAATAATAATAATAAAATTATATATATATATATATATATATATATATATATATATATATAAAGCAGTTGAATATATATACACAGAATAACAGTCTCGAGAAGTAAGTGAAAGAGTAGAAAAGGATAAGGATAAAACAACGGGAGACCACTCTGCATATACCAGATCAGGGTCATATACATGTATTTTAGTCGTCCTTTGTGTCTCTTGAATTACACATGTATTTTAGTCGTCTTTGGTGTATTGAATTACACATGTACGGCTCCAGAGAGGGACTTCTAACAAGCGATGATGATTAAGACAAATTCCAGCTCCCCAAGTTTTGTTACAGGTAAGGGTCAGTATCGCATTATTTTTGCCAGAAGAATATTATAGATATTATTATTTTAATATTGTAGATAAAGTCATCTTGATATATCAATTCGTACTTTCAAAAATAATGATAAAACGAGAGATTAATTTCCTTGATGAAAATTATGGCGTTGTTGACCTCATTTTAAGATGATATCTAAATGTTTCATTGATAAAATAAACAAATAAACAAGAATCTGAAGATTTTTTTGTTCTGTTTACATTGAGATCCTTATACACTGTTCAGTCCAAAGTACTAATACCATCAACAGGTGTTTTAGACTACCGTGCGGTGTTTTAGACTATCATGCGGTGTTTTAGACTATCATGCGGTATATTTTCGTCACACCTACGTTGTTGTCCTGTTCTGTAGTCATTGATAATTTTTCCTAAATATTTATTTTTTAAATAGATATTAATTACATATGTAGATTTCTTCCTGAAGATAACTCTTCTATCAAACCAAAATCAAACTCCACAGATGTCCACAAAATAAATATATAGATGTTTAGGATAAGAATAAACCGATTTTCATAATTTACGAAAATCATTTTGTTGACAAGAATGAATATAGAAGGCCATATCACGTTGTGTCAAATTATTAAAAAGTAAATTATAAAGTTTCATTTCCAGTCAAATTGTATTTTCATGATAGTGAAAATGAAGGATTTAGAGCAATTCTTAATGGAAACACGATGACAATACGTAATTTTACAATTCACCCAAGTGATCGTAAATTGCGACATAAATATTTCAATAGCAACATTAGCACTGTCAATTTGATCGTGTTGATGTGGAGACATTAGTCTCGTAGTCACACAGATACAGCGGTCCCCGGGGGCAGTAGTACTACGATCACCCCGAACACCTTCCAGTGATGGCGGAGTCGCGTGTCTCTTCCCTAAACACACAACCACCTGTGCAATGTCGTCAACCCGTGTAGTTCTTTACAATTCCCCGTCACCTGACACGCCGGTAATTTTATTACAGGTAAAGTCTCGCCCTCCTCTCCTTTGTCACAGTAGCAAACGAGATGTAAACAGCCTTTTTGTGACAAATCCGGTATTTAATCTGTCCACGGGTACCTTAGTGTCTTTATGCTTTGTGATGTGCTCTGAACCTTATCGTCGTTAGAGTTTTGGTTACTGCTCATTATTTACATTCGTTGGCTCTTGTTTGTAGTCGTTATACATCTGATTCCCTGGTTTATCTTTATCTCGCAATGAAAATATGTCATTTCAAATTTATAAATTCGCGTTTCACAAATATTTTGATTGTTTGTGAATGTGTTTACCAATATAAATCATTTATACATGTACATGCACTTAAAATGAGCTGCATTGTTGGTATTAGTCTTGATATCTGCTATCAATAGATCTAAAAAAAAAAAAAAAAAAAAATAAAAAAAAAAAAATGTTATTTTAATTTTCTGCTATTCATGGATCTAAAATTCTTGTTATTTGAATTTCCTGCTTTATATATATATAGCTTTATATATGAATTTTCTGCTACCTATATGTATATAACATGCTTGATATCTGAATATATCTATAAAATAACATTTGATTCAAACATTGGATAGATCAACCCAGTAAAAATTATGGTGCGTTTCTTTAAAATATTATTTGCTTCTTCTTGAATTCAAATTTCTTGATTGTGATTTTAGAAAAAACGGGAGCTCAGCTCCTTATAACTCTAACCCTAACCCTAACCTTATAATGAAAATATATCGTGAACGTGAGCTCAACTCCTTATAATGAAAATATATCGTGATTCCAGCTTCCAGGACTATGAGTGTGTAACTGTGGGGAACTCTCCACTTCTCACATCATGTGAATATATGCTGTGTTTAAAAATATACAAAAATTAGAAAAATTAAAGAAATAAAATGGTTTCATTTGTATACATATACCTCGAAATCAGAATTAAACTTATCTCAGTTGTATGACCTCGAAGTGTATGACCTGATTGAGATTGGGGTTAAACTCTCCTCATTTATGGCTCAGATCCCAGGATCATGAACCGCCTGACGCTTAAGTAAAAATCTGAATATTGAAATGAAATGATCTAGAAGACAATCATTCAAAAATAGAATTGCTATTTGATATTGTTTCATCAAATTTTTAGTGTCTGTAAATTAAGAGTTTCAGTTCAAAAGCAATAAACATCTTAAAGTACTGACATGAGTTTGTTACATAATCCTGAGGCCAGGAGTCTTGTCTCAGTTGTCAAATACTTTTAACTTCCACTAACCGCTGAAGACAATGTTCAGTTAGACTGTGTGGTTATTGTGGATGATATTATCCAACTCTCTCTCTCTCTAACTCTCTCTCTCTCTCTCTCTCTCTCTCTCTCTCTCTCTCTCTCTACCTTCATTGAGATTTTTATCAAGAAATAAAAGCATGTGAATAAGATTCTACCTTTTGCGCTTATGTTTGTTTTTTTGGAGGACCTTTATCCTGTTTAGCAAAACTAACTGAGTAGTGAGACCAATGGACGTCCGAATCTGGCTGTCATTTCTCTATCTTATAAAAAGCTTCCAGGGAGACGAGCCAGGCTGTTGTTCTGATTTGTCAGTACTTTACTTGGTACATTTGTGCTAGGTAGCCGGGAAGAGTGACCATCTCACGTTGTGACTTGACAGCCATGTATTGTTTTACGTCACATCCGGTTGATGTAGTATAACCCCCCACATCGCTTATAAATCTGATCCTCCATAAATAGACTTTCCTTCGGCCGTCCATGTGATTTTTATAAATCAATTGTGGAATTTCAACAACAACAAAAATCTTCTTAATTTTATTTAGCAATAAGCTAATAGAAAATATATTTTACACATTAAGTTCAAGACGAGGGTTAAAGTGATGATATGCATTGAACATGTCATACTTAAACATTCAAGTTATATGTGGCGTATTAGTTGGATGAAGGGTGAAGATAACGAACAGTTGTTCAATCTCATAACTCCTATATAAGTTGAACAAACACGGACCCTTAGACACACCAGAGGTGGGATCAGGTGCCTGCCTAGTAGGAGTAAGCATTCCCTGTCGACCGGTCACACCCACCGCGAGCTCTATATATTATATGTGGATATAGTTTGTGGTTGTTTATAAATAAGGTATGTAAGTTATACACTTCATGCAAATTATGCAATTTAACTCAATCGGATTATAAAGTAATCTCTATTCATTTACTCTCAAAGTCGGATAATAGACGCCCCATTTCAAAATATTTATGATCACGTGATGTCAAGTTCATTCATTACACACAGATCACAGAAGTGATACATGAGATGCAGTACAAATTTACAAATACAAGCATGAGCAAACGAAGAGAAAGATCAAGAAAAAATAGAAACAAATTAAAACTAGGTTTACAGTTACATATACTAGGTAGCTAAAGGATCAGAAAAACCGAGTTTATTCTAATATTTTCGAAACGAGCACAAGTACGAGTATTTCCTCTCAAGTTGTCAATAAGTTACTAAATCTAAAAGTCGAACTTAGGAAGTAAACAATTATAGCGACACAAAGGCGTGAACAGCCTGCAACCATGAAAAACAGTCATACTGGGTAGGGAGAACCAGTTTAAGTGATGTACGTATCTAGGGTAGTTAAAGTTCATGTTAAATATCAAATCAATTTTAATGCAACAACATATTAGAAAGAAATTTTCTTCTGATAATACTTTTCTTGCGCACTTGTGCACACCCACCATAATTTTATCATTCATATATATATATATATATATATATATATATATATATATATATTAAAATTGCAGAAAAAGTCCACGGTATAGGTAAATAGTAAAAAAATATATCCAACGATAACTAAGTACACATGATCCACATTTAATTAATTACACTTTTTATTAATTAATTTATTGATTAAATGTGGGTCATGTGTAATATATATATATATATTAAGAAATTACTGTTTCCTTCTTGCATTAAATATAGACCATTATTTCGGTAATACCAATTAATAATTCGTCAGAATTTACCATCTTTAATAGTTTATCATAATGACAAAATTTGGTTTGGTTTCCAACATAAAAATACTGTTAATACGGCATATATACATGTACGTTTAAGAAACATTTGGTAGCTGGATAAGGTTTTGCACCAATATGATATAATATTATAGCAAAAGAGGTCAAAATATTTTACAAGAGAGGGAGAGTCAGTTGTTGTTTTTTTAATTAGTATGGAATGAGAAACATTTTATTTATTAATGATGCTGACTTGTATTCATAAGAATGGAATCGGCATTTATTTATTTTTTCTCAGTAGAGCCGCATGTACACATCCTTGGACATAGCGATATGGATCTCATGAAATATATATTAACTCTTACAAGAAAAGATTCTGTGATTCCGGTCCCCCTAGTGACAATATTAAGGGTATATGTCAACGGGTGACAGGTTCCAAATATAACATAAATGTCACTTACAAGTAGATAATTGATAGTACCGCTAACTTAACGCAATAACCCCATATTGTCATCAATAATGAATTGTCGTTATGAGAAATCACTCCGCAATCATTGCTTTGGAAACTCATGTAATGAATCTCGACCAATACACCATGAAATTACCCGGCGAAAGACCAACGTTCGATTTGGAATTATTTATTACTCTCAGATTCCGACACGTTTAGCCAGGTTTCGCCTCACTGGTTCACCGTTTAAAATAGGTAATTCTGATGAATTAATAATGACCTTGAAGTATGCCACTGTTTATAAAATGGAGACCAAATTTGACAACCGCGTTGCTTTGCCTGGTTTATACCATATTTTATGGGAAAACTTTTCACCTAAATAACTACCTCAGTGTACATATAACACGGAGATGTTGGGACAAATTCAGTCACAGTTGTCTTCCCCGGAAGTACATCAATCATAACCATTATTGCCTTATGATATAAGAACTCTGAGCTGACAGTTACATTGAGAAATATGAAATGTTAATGCTTAACGTATTATGCAATGATACTTTAAAACAATTTTAAATTCATACCTGTCTCTGAGGTGTGACCAGGCCCCGAGATCATAAATTGAGAATAGACTCTGAACAGTCTAAATTTCGAACCCAACTAACTTTTGAAATAATTTTCATAAACAAAAAAAAAATTTCAGTGTATGTTTAATTTGTATTTATTATATATATATATATATAACGGCGGGTCGTTTTTTTTTTTAAATCTTTGGTAGAGAAACATAAGTTATAAGTAATAAAAATTTTGACTTAAGTATATTTTTAGTTCATGGTCTTGAGGCCAAATCAAATGTAGAAGACAGAATGATTTGTGACATTGTGCTGACTTGGAGCTATCAACATCTATTTAAACCAAAAATGCAGGAATATTTTCTATAACTCCCTAAACCAAATTCACATCAACATATTTAGTCAGGTCCTTCACAACGGAATGGCTGTACTCTCGTGACGGTGTATTTATTAAGAAGAACGATGCCAAAGTTCGTATAAGTTCAACAAAACAATTGTTCAAGATGCTTTAAGGGTAAAAATAACGCCTGGAAGTTTTACATAAACATCAATAGACTTGTCTAGTTTGAATTGTCTCACGAAGCTCACGTTGAACCATGTACTGTAAATAGTTATTTTCTACTTCATTTAATTGAATAAAAGTATCTATTGTAAATATATATTTTCTACTTTCATTTGATTGAATAAAAGTACCTAAAGAGGCATGACTACCCACGTTCGCGAATGTAGTGTACGGTTATCATAACAATCCTGCTAATTGAAGTTCCACGTGATACGTTTTGCTTGAATAAAACAGTAAAGATAAATCTGGTGTGAATCGCTAAAATCAAGATGAAGTTTCACGAATTTCACATTTTCATTGTGTGAGACGGTAGTGGCATGTGGCTTAGTTTGACTTGCAGAACAGCATCGAATGATGACGTTCTTAATTAGGTCTAATCATCATATATGTATAATGACATGAATACATAATGATATATCAACTCATTTTATTGCACCACATTTTTTTAATGACAAACCATCTGCCTATCGTGTTGCTTTACAAAATTTGATGAATACTCGCATAGAGGAGAAGGCGCGGATCAAGAACTTGGAGGTAACTCCCTTCCTAGTGCCATGCATCCTATTTGCATTTACCAATGAAAAGGAGTTCATAATATCATATAGCAAAACATTGGTGAATTTCAAGGCAGAATTGTGGTGGTTCATTTAACACATCAATATTTTTTCATGGAAAACATTATATAACCTCTATTTTAATTTTTCATGCTTCACTGAAAGATAACGGCATTGTAATTTATTTCTTGTACTTTAAATCAAATGAAAAATTCATTTTTCAAATTATAATCATTTGATATTGATGTAGTATGAGAACCCATCTGTCGACCTTTTGCCTCATTTAACAGAAAATAAGAAAAGATAATTAGCAAGCCGTGCTATTTTGCACATCGTTGGACCATTATTTTAAAACTGACTTAGAAAAAAAAAACCAAAATGAGCAAGATTTAGTTTTTTTTAACTTTGTATTTTTGAATATAGGACATAAAATTTGAGTGGCAATGGGAATTTCTAGAAGAAAGAAAAGAGATGTTTCTTTAAGTATGGTTCCATGTAAAAATCAGGCAGAGGGTGATAAGTCGACCGTCAGGGATCGAGCCGATACTTATATATATAGTAACATTGTTTATAGGAAATCATTCGGTGATAATATTTTTTTCATATGACGCACCTTCACAGAGCTGTGTTACTAAAAATAGAATACCCATGTTTTGACCAAAATTGACTCATAAAAATGCTATATATTCTTAAAGGTTTTGTTAAATGAAAAGATCATACATTTTCAAATGGCTTATATAAAATGAAGAAGAAGGCTACTGTTTACGAATTTCTGTTGTCATAGTGAGTATTTGTTATGTGTTACCATGGTAACCGTTCCTGTAGTTAACGAAAGGATTTTCTAACGGAAAAACATTCCAACTTTAAGACCATTTTTCTCGAAACAGCAAACACTTTCAAAAAAGTTTTATAATTAGACGAATAAAGTACATGCTATTGAATAATTTTTACTCAATATTTTTTTTGAAAGTTTTTACTGTACTCGGAAAAAAATATATGAAGATTGTGAAAAATGGCGGGAAAATAATATATTTTCATGTTTTTAAATTTTCTTCTACTTACAAACTATTCAACAAGCACACTTTTTTGTCATGTTCTAGTAATTATCATATTTATAAATATCTAAAATAATCTTCTTTATGTGTTTACATACCATAATGATATGTCTATAGATGTAAATGCAAGAAACGATGCATAGCATTTTGGGTCGGGATCGAAAGTCCGTTTATTATTAACCCATGTCTTTCAGATTTCCTCAGGTTTTTGTAAACAACTTATTAGACCGGTCTTTATAGGATATTTTGCACTGAATGGAGAGTTTAACTTGCAAGTATTTTTGGCTGGATAGTTGTGAGTTTGTTGGTAATTAACAGATTAAAGAAAAAATGCTTGGTTGGCAATTGTTTTTCATTTTGAAATTCACCTATCAACAACTCTTGTGAGGCTGGTCAACGACGTACGTTGTAGGTTGCTCGAATACATTTATTACAAAGCATCTGGACATTTTAAACTTTGACTAACAATTCTAGAAACATGATATGGCTCAAATTTTAAAATAAAACTTTTTAGCACTTGATTTCCTTATGAATCCTTTGTAAGAGTGGAACAAAAACTTTTAGTGAAATGTACGTTTTTACAGTCGTATAATATATATGTTTGTTCAGGAAAAAATAAAAATGAGAACAGAAACTGCAGACATTTGTGTCATTAATATTGTAAAATTTGAACAGTTTATATTGACTTTATATAATTTTATGAAAATACATGTAATGTAGAAATGGGATTGTTTTAAAATTCAATAATGTAGTTTAAAAAATGTAAGTTGACTCATTTATCATGTCTATGGCACTATCTTTTACCAAGTATGATTACAGGTTGCTTTTAGATGACAAAACAACTGTTTTACATAATCCATGTAGTCTGTAAAGTGAATTGAAAATGAATTCTTAATTATTTCATCAATACATTCCATTATCTATAAGATTTTTTAACAGTTGCAACTTGTAAGTTTAGATCCTTTATAAACTGTATACTGAAAAATGTACATAGAAGAGTTCTTTGAAGCTTAAAATTTTTATTTCAAAATCATTCTTTTTTAAAAGTGTAACCCCAAACAAGGCATAAACATGATAAAGGAACAAATGAGCACAGACATATATTTGTTACGAACATATTTCTCCATAATTATCTGTCCATAATTTTGGAACAAGGCGAAATAAATCAAAACTACTTTGTTTATTTGCCAAACATATTACGGTGAGTTAGTATGCTAAGTTTGGGTTCATTTCGTGAACATGGACTTATCACGAAAATGCGATTTTGCCTGATTTTTACGTGGAACCATACTTAATTTATATACTACTAAGTGTATAAAAAAGATGAAGACAACGAAAAGTAATAAACCTCATAAATCCTAAAAAGAATATTAAATTGAAAGTTGGGCAAACACGGATCCCAGACACACTGCAGGTGGGATCAGTCGCCTAGGAGGAGTAAGCATCCCCTGTTGACCGGTCACGTAGGAGGAGTAAGCATCCCCTGTTGACCGGTCACACCCATCGTAAACCTAGGCTAGGAGGAGTAAGCATCCCCTGTTGACCGGTCACACCCGTTGTAAGACCTATATCTTGATCAGGTAAACAAAGAAATTCGTAGACAAAATCAGCATGCGAAGAATGGCTTACAAATTTGAATAAAACGTATCGGGCAGGATTTGACCCAGTAACAGATTGTACATGTGTTTGCAAATCAGATCATAAAAACGACTATAGAATTTACAAAATGCTGACTTTAAACGAGACTGTTGAAGCCCTTTATCATTAACTTGTTTGTCTGTCAGTAGCCTGTCTCCCTTTAAAAATTGACCATACTAAGAACTTGCTCATGTGTATCGAATCTGTTGAGAGACATATACACCGCCCGCAGGTGATAATGGAATATTGCCATACAAGTGTAGGAAGTATACATTTTATTGCACCTCATCATAAACTGAAGTTCAATAACGGGATTAAAAGACGTGGTCGTGTGTAGAATCCCCACCTCGTAAATTCACCATCCACTGGAGCCATGTTGTCTTCACATCGAGCGTGCATATACAAGCTAAAAATATATTTACATCTTTACGCATTCATCAATTTAAAACAAATTTAGAAATTATTCGATATAGGATACAAATTTATGAGACTGATAATGCTTCATGCAAATTCAAATTCAAATACATATATACATGTAGATATAATTTTTTCATTTATTTTACAATTATTTAAATTGGAAGTACATCACGTGGATGTAAATAGACCTGTAAATTTATCATCTTTTCGTCGGAAATTATTTATATTTCAATTTTAGGAAATGAAAAACGATAAAGAGCTAAAACCAAGAAAGTAGAAACTAACCTTGCATGCATTGATGCTGATTCCACCTCACCACAGCCGCTGGTTGAACCAGAGACAAGATAACACGGGATGGTTTGATTTATAAAATCAATGTTTTCATCACAATTCTCTTTTTAAAAATGAAAATAAAATATAAATTTTTGTAAGACGGGAAAACTGTGTAACCAGGCTTAGATATTTTGGTGTCAAATTCAGTACGTGGTTTTGAAACGTGACAAGTAACACACAAACACAGGTAAATTCTATGTGTACACTGGATTTAAGAACAAAAAGCTTTCCTTTCAGCACTGCGGTTGATGTTTTATTTATTCTTTCATCATTAAACACAATTCTGCAATGCTTTCCTAGCAGACATTGTTCCATGCCATATCATATCTAAATGAAAATGTATAATGTAGTTCGAATTATCTCTTCCTTTCGTTTTCGTATTATAATTGAATGATTAGATAGGCGTATCACGTGACAGGTTCCTCGCAGCAGTATCAGTTACATCTATACGCAAACCAATCTGACCGACAGACTGACCCCGGCATGATACTGTGATGTGCACAATACTGAGATAGGCATCAGACAAACATCATTAAATAAAAATGTATGTAATCTCTTGGAGACTGTAAATCGTCCCAAGAAATTATCTCTTCTTCTTGACTTCATTCCCACAAGTCCTTTCATTCCCACAAGTCCCTGTTCGGGAAGATTGCACAGCCTCGGTATTAGTGCTATCTTTAATTAAGGTAATGCTTTTTTTCAAATTTGTACCTATTGACTTCAATAATTAACAAAACGACGTGAGGCTAATTGTGGAGTGTATTTATTAGTTTTTGCCAGAAGTCAGAGTAAACATGAGGAGCTCTTCCGTAACAATACTCATGGGCGTTTGTTGGTTAATAAACGCAAGATCATAAAGATAGCGTGAAAGACGGGGACATGCGAACACGTCATTACGGCGCGAATTCACTGAAATCACAAACGAGACTTGTGAAAGGTGTATCTTAACTGAATTATTAACGAATTGTTTAGTGGAAATATTTACCAATAAATAACTACGCCATTACTTTAAAACAAGAATACTCGTCCAAAACATAAACTATGCAAATGGGGAACACAGTCAGTAATTTACAATAATCAGGTGTGCGGATAAGTAAATCTACTGGCGTATCACAACAAAGTTAGTACCAAGACAATTACAGGTGTGTGCACGTGCATGGGGGTGATATACGACGAATAAAAGCAAAAACTTGCACTAACTGACACATGGACTGGCGGAGATCATTAGTACATTTATAGAAGTCTGTAGATGCGGGGTATATGTGGATGGACGGGGTGGGCTGTACATTTATAGACCTCTGTAGATGTTGAATATGTGTGGAGGGACGGGGCAGGCAGTACATTCATAGAAGTCTGTAGATGTGGGGTATATGTATAGTGACGGAGTAGTACATTTATAGACGTCTGTAGATGTGGGGTATACATGTATATGGAGGGACGGGGTGGACAGTTCATTTATAGAAGTCTGTAGATGTAGGGTATGTATGGAGGGTCAGGGAGGGCAGTACATTTATAGAAGTCTGTAGATGTGGGGTATGTGTGGAGGGACGGGGCAGTACAATTATAGACGTCTGTAGACGTGGGGTATATGTGAAGGGACGGAGTAGTACATTTATAGACGTCTGTAGACGTGGGGTATATGTGAAGGGACGGAGTAGTACATTTATAGACGTCTGTAGTTGTGGGGTATGTGTGGAGGGACGAGGTGGGCTGTACATTTATAGAAGTCTGTAGATGATGAGTATGTGTGGAGGGACGGGTCAGGCAGTACATTCATAGAAGTCTGTAGATGTGGGGTATATGTGAAGGGACGGAGTAGTACATTTATAGACGTCTGTAGATGTGGGGTATATATGGAGGGACGGGGTGGACAGTTCATTTATGGAAGTCTGTAGATGTAGGGTATGTATGGAGGGTCAGGGTGGGCAGTACATTTATAGAAGTCTATAGATGTGGGGTATGTGTGGAGGGACGGGGCAGTACAATTATAGACGTCTGTAGATGTGGGGTATGTGTGAAGGGACGGAGTAGTACATTAATAGACGTCTGTAGTTGTGGGGTATGTGTGGAGGGACGGGGTGTACAGTTCATTTATAGAAGTCTGTAGATGTGGGGTATGTATGGAGGGACGGGGCAGTACATTTATAGAAGTCTATAGATGTGGGGTATGTATGGAGGGTCGGGGTGGGCAGTACATTTATAGAAGTCTGTAGATATGGTGTATATGTGAAGGGACGGAGTAGTACATTTATAGACGTCTGTAGATGTGGGGTATATGTGAAGGGACGGAGTAGTACATTTATAGACGTCTGTAGATGTGGGGTATGTGTGGAGGGACGAGGTGGGCTGTACATTTATAGAAGTCTGTAGATGATGAGTATGTGTGGAGGGACGGGGCAGGCAGTACATTCATAGAAGTCTGTAGATGTGGGGTATATGTGAAGGGACGGAGTAGTACATTTATAGACGTCTGTAGTTGTGGGGTATGTGTGAAGGGACGAGGTGGGCTGTACATTTATAGACGTCTGTAGATGTGGGGTATATGTGGAGGGACGGGGTGGGCAGTACATTTATAGAAGTCTGTAGATATGGTGTATATGTGGAGGGACGGGGCAGTACATTTATAGACGTCTGTAGATGTGGGGTATATGTGAAGGGACGGAGTAGTACATTTATAGACGTCTGTAGTTGTGGGGTATGTGTGGAGGGATGGGGTGGGCAGTACATTTATAGAAGTCTGTAGATGTTGAGTATGTGTGGAGGGACGGGGTGGACAGTACATTTATAGAAGTCTGTAGATATGGTGTATATGTGGAGGGACGGGGCAGTACATTTATAGACGTCTGTAGATGTGGGGTATATGTGAAGGGACGATGTGGGCTGTACATTTATAAAAGTCTGTAGATGTGGGGTATATGTGAAGGGACGGAGTAGTACATTTATAGACGTCTGTAGATGTGGGGTATATGTGAAGGGACGGAGTAGTACATTTATAGACGTCTGTAGATGTGGGGTATATGTGGAGGGACGGGGTGGGCAGTACATTTATAGACGTCTGTAGATGTGGGATATATGTGGAGGGACGAGGTGGGCAGTACATTTATAGGCGTCTGTAGATGTGGGGTATGTTTGGAGGGTCGGGGTGGGCTGTACATTTATAGAAGTCTGTAGATGTTGAGTATGTGTGGAGGGACGGGGCAGGCAGTACATTCATAGAAGTCTGTAGATGTGGGGTATATGTGGAGGGACGGAGTAGTACATTTATAGACGTCTGTAGATGCGGGGTATATGTGGAGGGACGGGGTGGGCAGTACATTTATAGAAGTCTGTAGATATGGTGTATATGTGGAGGGACGGGGCAGTACATTTATAGACGTCTGTAGATGTGGGGTATATGTGAAGGGACGGAGTAGTACATTTATAGACGTCTGTAGTTGTGGGGTATGTGTGGAGGGATGGGGTGGGCAGTACATTTATAGAAGTCTGTAGATGTTGAGTATGTGTGGAGGGACGGGGTGGACAGTACATTTATAGAAGTCTGTAGATATGGTGTATATGTGGAGGGACGGGGCAGTACATTTATAGACGTCTGTAGATGTGGGGTATATGTGAAGGGACGATGTGGGCTGTACATTTATAAAAGTCTGTAGATGTGGGGTATATGTGAAGGGACGGAGTAGTACATTTATAGACGTCTGTAGATGTGGGGTATATGTGAAGGGACGGAGTAGTACATTTATAGACGTCTGTAGATGTGGGGTATATGTGGAGGGACGGGGTGGGCAGTACATTTATAGACGTCTGTAGATGTGGGATATATGTGGATTGACGAGGTGGGCAGTACATTTATAGGCGTCTGTAGATGTGGGGTATGTTTGGAGGGTCGGGGTGGGCTGTACATTTATAGAAGTCTGTAGATGTTGAGTATGTGTGGAGGGACGGGGCAGGCAGTACATTCATAGAAGTCTGTAGATGTGGGGTATATGTGGAGGGACGGAGTAGTACATTTATAGACGTCTGTAGATGCGGGGTATATGTGGAGGGACGGGGTGGGCTGTACATTTATAGAAGTCTGTAGATGTGGGGTATGTGTGGAGGGACGGGGTGGGCAGTACATTTATAGACGTCTGTAGATGTGGGGTATGTGTGGAGGGACGGGGTGGGCAGTACATTTATAGACGTCTGTAGATGTGGGGTATGTGTGGAGGGACGGGGTGGGCAGTACATTTATAGACGTCTGTAGATGTGGGGTATGTGTGGAGGGACGGGGTGGGCAGTACATTTATAGACGTCTGTAGATGTGGGGTATATGTGGAGGGACGAGGTGGGCTGTACATTTATAGACGTCTGTAGATGTGGGGTATGTGTGGAGGGACAAGGTGGGCAGTACATTTATAGACGTCTGTAGATGTGGAGTATGTATGGTTGGAACAGACAAAATAAATCGTATCAGAAAACCATGCATCTCTGGAGATTGGGTATGTAGCAAAGTGTCCCCACTAGGTGTCTAACCCTTACCCTGAAGGTTCTCAAAACGACTGAGTTTATGCATATAACCAATGAGCTTTTTTTTTATCTAAATATTCACAGAAATATTTCTTAGTTTACAAAATGATATCGTTGTTTGTTTACTCATGCAATAACATTAACAATAAATCTGAAAAAATAGTTCCATAAGGCGAACGAATAAGTATCGTCAATATATTCTCCCACCAGAGGGCGCGTTACGCAAGCTTCACATACACCTCTGACAACGCTTGGAATCACGTGACAATATAATCACATGATATAAACAATCATTTTCTGTTTCCTTTCCCTTTAAAAGTTCTGGCAACAAGTGATACATCAGGCTCTTTACATAGCCCACTGGCACTTGAATAAGTACATATTTACCATTTAGCTGTTTGTCTCTTATTTTACAAGTGTTATCGTATTTTTACAGCCTTTCTTACTTTTGATTCCATGTTTACATTTAAATCTCGACCACGTGAATGTTCTACATTCATACGGATATTACGAAGTAGTTCCAAATTTAGGATCAGAAAAGGGCGATTTTAAACAATTTACAGTAAGCATCAATTTAATTGCACCAAAAGCATTTCATAATATGACTAAATATTTAGTCCAAAACATAAATGTTGGATATTAGAAACTTTTACAAGATTTCTGTAAAAAGCCGTTGACAGAGGTGTAGTGCGAGGAGCGCAAGGAACTCTGGGTAGAGAATGATTGTCAATAGTGTATTTCCTTGAACTGCGCATGCTCAGAGCATATGTTTTGAATTTTGTTTAAATCAGCATGATTTTGTGGTGCTTAATCTTTGTTCTCTTTGTTTTTAAATTGTGACCTACGTTCATTAATAATATAAGCATTGGGTATATTAACATGTTTAAAGGTCTATTTAATTTATCTAAATATTACGAAACGTTAATTTGCTATTTCATCTGAATATTTAACTCTAGCTCTGTCACATGAGAAAGTGGCGTATTGTGTGATTTTGGCCGCAGTGCGAAGAATATGCAAACCTTTTTTTTTTTAAATTGTTTTCAGAGAAGATCCTTACTCATTTTTCATTTCAATGATGAGAACCACAGGGGCCCCAAACAATATTTATATTTGTGTTAGCAGATGAGAAAATTCTTTGAAACAGATAAATTATTGAAAACGTATCATTTAATGTTGTAAACAAAAAAATGGGAGAAACACCTGGTATATAGATATAGTATAATTACATAAAGATGATTAATTAATTTTATGTATTTTAATAGTTCCTATTTATAATAACATAAAGATGATTAATTAATTCTATGCATTTTAATAGTTCCTATCAACAGCTCTATTTACAGAGCCGTATCCTTGTTGCTTACTTGAAAAATGAAACCATTCATGTTTTTCATTTCAATGAAAATGTTCGGAATAAACAGATTTGAATACGATGAATTCTGAGTACTATTTGTCAAGTCATGTTTTATTAATCCTAATCATCCAAATGCACCGAAATGGCTGAAATTGTTTTTCACCTAAAAGTGAAATTTTTGGGGGATATATTGACCGTAACGGTCCTATCTAGTGACGCTTCCTATCTGTGTGTTGTCATAGAGCACTGTGATAATCAGGTGATAAACAAATCTAAATTTTAGCAAATATACGAAAGAGATTTCATTGAAGGGGACAAAATCACTTTTACTTACTTATTCATTTATTTGACCATTATTTATTTGGTCATCTATTTATTGTTTATTTAAGCTTATTTTTCAAATCTTGAGATGAGGGTATTTCAGTCAATTTTCACATTTTATGATACAAAATTTATGCCAATAACCAAACCCGAAACAATTCAAATATCGACTTCGACACAAATTTTTATCAACAATCTATTAAAACGAAATCAGTAAGACATATCACACACGTCAATTGGTTTGAAGTATACATGAACTAATTATATTTCCTCTTGATTAATATCATTTTATACCCTGATTATTTTTGATAGGATTCCATTTTGTGTTTCCGTGACTACTTAAATATAGAGGGTAATAGAAATCGCCTATATTTGGTTTTGGCATGCTAACGACGGACATGTTATTAACTCGTCCAAATTGATAATGACACCATGTCCCTCTTATGTATATTTCATTTCCCTGGAAAATTGAAATACTGCCAATTTATGACGTTTTTGCAGATATCGGAGAATCGCTTGGCACCATGGAGAATTCTTATGCAAATATGCCAAAATCAATTAAGAAAATGTGACAATTTATAGCACAGCCCAAAGCATTGTTATTGGATTTGCTAAAAACTTCAATGCGGTCAATTCATGTTTATTCATGTATACTACAGACCACTATGAATCTATTCGCCATTCCTAACTATGCTAATGAGAGAAAATATACATTAATAAAAGTTTTGCATGATGTTCAACAAGACAATTTTCTATTCTCCGGTGAAGTGTCGTTTTCTTAAAAGCATTATGTTTGCTAAACTGTTCTGTAAATGGCCATTTTTAGTTTCTATAATTTACTTCGGAACACACTCAATTTCCGCTATCAACAAGCAATATTTTATGACAAAACAACCATTAAAATGTCAGCTTTCTAAATAACATTTTAGGAACAAGCATAAATCCTAAAAAAAAAAAATATATAAACCATTGGGGGGCTCTCTTGAGCACTTTAAGGGCATGTTCATGGGATTGTTGTCACGGTTGCAATTCACAAGGGCTACCCCAAATTGAAAGACAATCAGAGACTCTGATGCGTTTGGATAACTATAGTCCCTGTATGTCACAGCAAAGCTTTGGTTTGATTTCAA
Source organism: Ostrea edulis (assembly GCF_947568905.1). NCBI lineage: Eukaryota > Metazoa > Mollusca > Bivalvia > Ostreida > Ostreidae > Ostrea > Ostrea edulis. The sequence continues at coordinate 75,356,859 of NC_079172.1, read as the reverse complement.
GATGGGACCAAAGGGATAGAGACGATAGCTCCAGATCAGGTTTGCAATCCCCACAATTCTTTGGGGTTTTTTGGTCGGTATATTAAAAGCCGAGGCAAAGCAGGAGAGTACCTCAGATTTAAATGTACAGTAGAAGTGGAGCGGATTTAATAATGTTTTATTAATCACCGTATACTTGTAAACTGTGTACGTGTTAGTATGGGGTCCACCATAAATAAAGGTAAGTGTTTATTACATATACCGACATCACTATCACAAATATCTACCGGATTCAATGGATACATATCTTTCCATTTAAAAAATTAAATTGTGGTCAACATTATCAGAGAATTTTGATTTAAGAAAGTCTTCGTTTCAGTATCAAGTATTTGAAATTCTTTTCAAACTTGTCAGAAGGCATATTGTGATACAAATATTGTCATAGATGAAATATTACCCTGATCAAAGTATGAATAAATCTGTTGACAGCATTCCAAGAAATAGATAGCACTTTTATGATTTGCATCATATTCATTATTATTTTACTGATGATTTTTAGTTAAAAGTCGGGGTTTTGAATATCAAACAATCGAAGCAAAGACAAATCTTTTCATCTCAGTTTTATTGATGCTAGTGTCCAGCCAGCACAGACAAAACAAAGACAATCATTTTATTACATAAATTGTTTGCCGTTCAGCATTCATTTCAAAGCCATTTTTATTGTATTGTGTAGTATTAGTGCAATTTCAAATCCGCCGCATGCCATTAAAAGAATATTAAAAGACAGGAAAAAAGATTATTTTGCAAAGAATTTTGCAGGTGCAGGTAAACTTTGTCATGGGCCACCAATTGTTAGTAAAGGACGTTTAGTCATCCATGTCTTTGCAAAAAGCTACAAAATGATTCACTCACATAAGAGAAATCACACTGATGAACGCCAACAGTACACGTACTATATAACGCTTCATTGTCGTGATCCTACCAATGCGAATTTTCACAGAGAAATTGGGCAACCAGAATAATTAATTTGTTGTATTGACTTTCTCACGAAAATGAACAATTTCTGATTACAATGGCCATTTAATCCTCCTCTCGTACCTGAGATGACAGATGATGAACCATGCTGAATTACTACACTAGTGAGCCTTAAATATTTTATGAACTTCAACTTTTATTTTTACAATTGGAACGATATGTAGCATTGTGCTAGATGATGACGTCATTTTTTTTCTATTTAATTTCTTTTTGGCTCCGGTCCTATTTCATTAGTGAGATAGGACGCTAGTGATCGCTTGAATTATAGCCGGAGAAAATGGCTCAGAAAAAAAAACTAAATGCAAACATTATAATTGAGAGTTGATATTCGAATTACAAGACCGTCTCCCACGGGAGTCATCTTGGCATGGCATCTATAAGAGTAGTACTGAAATATTCATGTTTGGTTATTAATCTAGGTTTACCATACGCTCTTAATTAGAAACTCTCTTTTGAGATCATTAACTGACAATGTTGTAAGAAACTAATCCGTTAAATGGATACAGAAGAGTAAAATTTATGACTCTGAACAACCCTGTCTTGTATGCAGTGCGGAAAGTTTTGAACAAGCCGAGATCCTTTTTCCAAGCCGCTTCTCGGTTTCCATATCTAGCCGAGTCACTGCCAACATACGGACATGGGTATATAATTTCAGCTAATGCTTCTAGGATATCAATGTCGTGTACAATGGATTGGTTTGTCGTTAGTGCCTGTAACTGGGTGGAAACCATTAAACATCAGCGACTCGGACAATTCCTTGTGCTTGAATCCTAAGTTTGAACCCAGACATTACTTGCTCCTTACTTGCCTGTAGACCACCGATCTGTTCATTCTGTATTTTCGTTTGTAAATCTGTAAACAGGGCTATATTTTGTAAACAGGGCTATATTTTTACACGTCTCCAGAGGTTTCTGGTCCAACGATAATTGATGTGTTGGTCAAACTAATTCTCTATATTGGGACCTCTGTATTGTATATACATGTATACACGTTTTAGTGGTGTGTTACTATTCTATATTGGGACCTCTGTATTGTATATGCATGTATACATGTTTTAGTAGTCTGTTACTATTCTATATTGGGACCTCTGTATTGTATATACATGTATACACGTTTTAGTGGTCTGTTATTATTCTATATTGGGACCTCTGTGTTGTATATACATGTATACATGTTTTAGTGGTCTGTAACTATTCTATATTGGGACCTCTGTATTGTATATACATGTATACACGTTTTAGTGGTCTGTAGCTATTCTATATTGGGACCTCTGTATTGTATATACATGTATACACGTTTTAGTGATCTGTAGCTATTCTATATTGGGACCTCTGTATTGTATATACATGTATACACGTTTTAGTGGTCTGTTATTATTCTATATTGGGACCTCTGTATTGTATATACATGTATACACGTTTTAGTGGTCTGTAGCTATTCTATATTGGGACCTCTGTATTGTATATACATGTATACACGTTTTAGTGATCTGTAACTATTCTATATTGGGACCTCTGTATTGTATATACATGTATACATGTTTTAGTGGTCTGTAGCTATTCTATATTGGGACCTCTGTATTGTATATACATGTATACACGTTTTAGTGGTCTGTTATTATTCTATATTGGGACCTCTGTGTTGTATATACATGTATACATGTTTTAGTGGTCTGTAACTATTCTATATTGGGACCTCTGTATTGTATATACATGTATACACGTTTTAGTGGTCTGTAGCTATTCTATATTGGGACCTCTGTATTGTATATACATGTATACACGTTTTAGTGATCTGTAGCTATTCTATATTGGGACCTCTGTATTGTATATACATGTATACACGTTTTAGTGGTCTGTTATTATTCTATATTGGGACCTCTGTATTGTATATACATGTATACACGTTTTAGTGGTCTGTAGCTATTCTATATTGGGACCTCTGTATTGTATATACATGTATACACGTTTTAGTGATCTGTAACTATTCTATATTGGGACCTCTGTATTGTATATACATGTATACATGTTTTAGTGGTCTGTAGCTATTCTATATTGGGACCTCTGTATTGTATATACATGTATACACGTTTTAGTGGTCTGTAACTATACTATATTGGGACCTCTGTATTGTATATACATGTATACACGTTTTAGTGGTCTGTAGCTGTTCTATATTGGGACCTCTGTATTGTATATACATGTATACACGTTTTAGTGGTCTGTTACTATACTATATTGGGACCTCTGTATTGTATATACATGTATACACGTTTTAGTGGTCTGTTACTATACTATATTGGGACCTCTGTATTGTATATACATGTATACACGTTTTAGTGGTCTGTAACTATACTATATTGGGACCTCTGTATTGTATATACATGTATACACGTTTTAGTGGTGTGTTACTATTGTATATTGGGACCTCTGTATTGTATATACATGTATACACGTTTTAGTGGTCTGTTATTATTCTATATTGGGACCTCTGTGTTGTATATACATGTATACATGTTTTAGTGGTCTGTTATTATTCTATATTGGGACCTCTGTATTGTATATACATGTATACACGTTTTAGTGGTCTGTAACTATTCTATATTGGGACCTCTGTATTGTATATACATGTATACACGTTTTAGTGGTCTGTAGCTATTCTATATTGGGACCTCTGTGTTGTATATACATGTATACACGTTTTAGTGGTGTGTTACTATTCTATATTGGGACCTCTGTATTGTATATACATGTATACACGTTGTAGTGGACTGTAGCTATTCTATATTGGGACCTCTGTATTGTATATACATGTATACACGTTTTAGTGGTCTGTAGCTGTTCTATATTGGGACCTCTGTATTGTATATACATGTATACACGTTTTAGTGGTCTGTAGCTATTCTATATTGGGACCTCTGTATTGTATATACATGTATACACGTTTTAGTGGTCTGTAACTATACTATATTGGGACCTCTGTATTGTATATACATGTATACACGTTTTAGTGGTCTGTTATTATTCTATATTGGGACCTCTGTATTGTATATACATGTATACACGTTTTAGTGGTCTGTTGCTATTCTATATTGGGACCTCTGTATTGTATATACATGTATACACGTTTTAGTAGTCTGTTACTATTCTATATTGGGACCTCTGTATTGTATATACATGTATACACGTTTTAGTGGTCTGTAGCTATACTATATTGGGACCTCTGTATTGTATTCACACAAAGTGCCCTACTCCATCTTTACCGCTAAATTCACATCCATCGATCTATTCTTATTTCGTTGTTTTCCTCTTCTTTAAAGCAGTTTTTTTTTTTTTTATAAGTCCTCATTACTAGAAAGTAATAATGTCACTTGTGAAATCTACTGGTACATGTAATTAAAATAAGAAAACCAAACAAACAAACAAGCAAAAAAATCCAAATTGATTTTTTACTCGATTTTCAAAAGACGAAGTATTTCGCATGAAATTCTAAGCTTGTAAAAATTTGATTTTTAAGTTGAATTTCTATAATATTTATTAACAGTACATATGTATAAACCGCCTGTAATATTATACATATATACTCTTTTTGTTTTAGACGATAGTGAGGTTTTGAATATCCATATACACTTAATAAAGAGCTTACAAATTTCTTAGAGAAATCGATAAAAGAAATCAAGCAAAGAATTATGTGTGATAAGGGATTAAAATGGCCTCTTGAAAAAATTCAAGTGAAATCTTTGAAATTTAAAGTGTATAATTCATTTTCAAAGTGTAATTATTGGGGGGAAAATTAAGGAAACTTTGAAAAATGATTCCCCGCCATTTCTTGTCATTTGACATCAGAAAGGACCATCGTCGTCTTTTGAATGGAAATGTAAATTTAGGATAGGCAATTGTTTATCATCTAAAACAAGGCAAATTTTTTCACAACTAACGTATTTTTGAGAGACACATATCGTATTCAAATGAACCTTGTTAAAGTCACACCTTACATGTGTTTGTGAAAGGAAAATGGGGAGAGGGGTCTGTATATTTTCAATACTTTTCTTAATTGAGAATTGTCCTGGCGTCACATAAAACAGTATACATGGACTCGAGTTCTTGAATCTTATGAGGTTGGTTCTGTCCCCATACTACATATATATACAAACTATATAACATTCAAATAAGATAAACGTGAGCATGTGATCTTATGGGTTTTAAAGTTTTTGGCAACATTAAAAAAACAACAGGAGAATTATAACTTTTCATGATACAGATTTTATAGTTTTTAAACTTCTTTAAACGTATTCAAACGTTCTGAATATGTCATAGTGCAATTTCTAGTAAACATATTCAAACGTTCTGAATATGTCATAGTGCAATATCTAGTAAACGTATTCAAACGTTCTGAATATGTCATAGTGCAATTTCTAGTAAACATATTCAAACGTTCTGAATATGTCATAGTGCAATATCTAGTAAACGTATTCAAACGTTCTGAATATGTCATAGTGCAATATCTAGTAAACGTATTCAAACGTTCTGAATATGTCAAAGTGCAATTTCTAGTAAACATATTCAAACGTTCTGAATATGTCATAGTGCAATTTCTAGTAAACGTATTCAAACGTTCTGAATATGTCATAGTGCAATTTCTAGTAAACATATTCAAATGTTCTGAATATGTCATAGTGCAATTTCTAGTAAACGTATTCAAACGTTCTGAATATGTCATAGTGCAATTTCTAGTAAACATATTCAAATGTTCTGAATATGTCATAGTGCAATTTCTAGTAAGAGAATATCTTGTTATCCTCTGTATTGGTTTTCTTGGAAAAATCAATTCAGCTAACGGCTTCTTATAAACCCGTTTTCATGCACCAACTTAAGAGAAAGTACCCTTTTTGAAAACAAATTCCTACATTCATTTGAATGGCTTATTAAATACCTAGTATCACAAACAAATTCCTACATTCATTTGAATGGCTTATTAGATACCTAGTATCACTAGCGGTATAAAACATTTTCAGCGTCATCAATTTTGATACCGTATCTCACTCAGAGAGAAAACCAGAGACCTGATTACAAACACTGCGCCACAACAGGAGTCCCCACAGCCACGGGTCATTTCACTTCTTCATGGTGAAATATGAAATTCAGTCTCCATCATTTTGTCCGTTAAACTCATTTCCATCGCAAACTTCCATCAGATAGTAATATTTCTAGTCCTCTTTTTTACATCAGTCATGCAAGACTAGGTTTCCTCACAGAAAATCCATGTCATGAAATTGTAGACTCCAGCGGTGAAGTGTAGCTTCTAATCAAAGTAATATCACAACTAAATCTGTCCATTAATATCCACATTTCTCATGGTCCTAATGTTTAAATATACAGGAAAATAAGCAGACAATCTTTTGTTTTATACGTAATTTGGGACATATAAATGATTTTAAAGTTTAGATGTTAAAATTTCTTTAATAGATCATTATTATTTGAAAATAATTGTCTAGGCTGTTCATACAATATGGTAAATATTAATGTAGTGATTACCTCCTTCTTTGCATTGTCTTTATGCCCCCATGATACAAAGAAATATCTTCTGTTTATGTAGATATGCATGTATATAACTTTTTACGTCGAATTGAAAGACCAAGCAGTGCTTTTATTGAGATTTATTTACTACTGATTGTTTTAAACATTAGTAAATGTAGATGTTAATAACAATTCTTAGATTCCCAGGCTGTCAATCTCAATATTTGATAATTAGATAATAAATAAATCTTACACGTATACATTGCTGAATAACTCGCAAGTAGTGTACAGACTTCGGATAATGGATTCTATCATCCAATTCAATTTGCAAGGCGTACTCTTCGCCAAATTGTATTTTTTTCCTTTTCAGGTTGAAAATTGATGTAAAAATTATACATGTACATTGGGATAAACCTTTAGATATAACATGTGTATTTTATGCTGTCGATCTGACAAACTCCGCGATATTTATATTCTTGCGCTACAAATACACATGAATTTTACGGGTCAGATAATGTTTATTGATCTGAAACAATAAACATTAAACATTGAAATAAAAATATCAGACTAGATAGATGAAGTCATAAACTATATGATTACCCAGGGAACTACAGTTAAAAGCGCATTGCTGAATTTTCTTCTTTTTTATTCTTATTGTTTAAACTTTATATTCAAACGCGCAAAAAATATTTACAAATACAAAATAGTTTATAAAAATTATATACAGAAAATATGATTTGTTTTCAAAACAGAAAAAGAAATGATTTATCTATTTATTTTAATCAGCAAAAATATAATAAAATGTATGAAATGTATGCTTTTTTCCCCAGCCTTTTGGTTAGGAAATTTATCTGCTACTAATTATCTCTTCACATATAAAGCTCTGTTCAATTCCACTAATAGGGATGACTGATGTCTTTCTGAGTGATCAATACTTAAACACCGGGTTTTATTGCAGGAAATATACCATTTCCTAAATGAGGAAACAATAATCATCATTCCGTGATGGTAACACCACGCAATTCCGGAATAAGGTTGTCAATTAAGTTATTAATTTGGAGTCAGAATTCCTGTCATTGAAGCATGTCCTATCGTCATTACGTTTCACTTTTCTGTATTTTGCTGGGTCTCGAATCATGTTATCTTTTTAATCATCAAATGGCTGAAGTGGATGAATAGCTTTTTTTGGACAACAGTTGAGTATGGTTATCACCGCTTTGATGTAGTGTCGTCAGAAAAAAATGCCGAGAGCGTTCTAATTAGAAGAAAATTTATGGATATAAATTACTGTGTATTATGTTCCTTGTAAAATTCCCAATTTTTTTAAAGTCGAAATGAATTCAGTTTTGTTTTTTTACTGGAAATGCAGCACTCTGAATGATGAGTTTTCGATTTTTCTTTGATGCATGCATATATTCAGAAAGCTGATATTCCAAGGTTTTTATTTCAACCAAAATCTTATGTTTTCTTTCTCACAGCGAATCTTCTTGTGGTGCAGCCGGGAATAGAAGTCATATTACGTAAAACTGACACAAATTACTCAGAAAGGCGCTCCAATATGAATTCTCCCTAATTATGCTCCTCTCAATTGTTCTAAAAACGTGTATTCAATTGAATTTTATCAATTGATGAATATTGTCTTGGATTTACGAACATTTTATCAATATTTCCCACTGAATCACGTGCTTTTACAAAGATCTTCCCATGTCGAGCACGTGCTATTAAAGAAATTTAATCAGGACACGTGCAATGACGATTGAAAAGCTATTAAGAGATATTGAAATTACATTGCTTTCTTAATGACAATTTAGTTCCAATCTTGTGACCGCTTGCTTTACAATGTTATAATGAGTTAATCAAGGAAATGTGTCTTTGGTTAGTGGTTTAGTATTTGTCCAACTTTCAAAAAAAAAATATACCAGAGTGTGAAAACACCACCTAAGTGTGAAAAATTCCCTCAAAAGTCAATGACTGTCACTTCATGTCCCGAGCTGGTGACGTTTCTGTCAGCGGGGAATCCGCATACCCTCACTGTGGGACGCACACCCCTCGCGGCGATACAGTGGTTAAAGATTTCTCTTGGTAAATGAGTGGTCTTGGGTTCAAAACCCACTCGTATTTGGCCGCGTCAAACCATAGACGTAAAATTAGATAGTATTGTTTCTTCGCAAAACCTTCAACATTTAGAAAGGAGAGTTGCGGTTACTTAAAAACCGAGGACCCATATCATACCAGGCGTCGGCACGATGAAGAATCCTCATTGCTACGGCCCCGAACGTGTACTCTCTGTGTCGTGTACTCTCTGTGTCATGTACTCTCTGTGTCGTGTACTCTCTGTGTCGTGTACTCTCTGTACTCTCTGTGTCCTGTACTCTCTGTGTCGTGTACTCTCTGTGTCGTGTACTCTCTGTGTCGAAGCGGACAGAGTCTACATTCACTTCTCTTTCGCAAACCTTCGTGTTTTGATACTGGAAAACCTGTTAATGTCGGAACCGGTGACGGTTTAAGCTTTGCGACGTTTCGATTCAAATATGCCTGGATTACGTAACAGACGTGTTATCTCTATAACTGTAATATCAATGCATGTATCTATCACAAGGAAATTAGTAATCACTTGCTGTTAATCCATTTTCACATACTCCATGTCCCGGCTTTAAGTTATGAGTTTAACTAAATGGCTGTAGAAAAGAATCGAAAATCTGAAGTAGAAATTTTTTGAAAAATTAGTACATGTACATTCACATTTGGTTTCTCGTAAGTTTCCTGACATAGTTGAAATAAGTATATTTTTGTTGATATCAACAAAAGCATATGTTTGATCAAAAATGAAATGACAAAACGTTTTCCGAAGAACAAAATACATGTTAACTACTTTCTCCAAATTTTCCGACTTTAGATTTTGGATTTTTTTCTCCAACCATTGGATTACTCATAATTCAAACCCAGGACGTGGAATATGTGAAAGTGGACTAACAGCGAATAAGTGATAACTCCTTATGACATATACATGAATGTATTAAAGGGGGCATGGACACAATTTGGGTATAAAAAATTATTTAGATATTTAATAAATGATATGATAGTATTTGATATGTGTAAAACATAGCAACAAACCCAGAAAGTTAAAACAAAATGTTTACATGTCACGTGATTCAACCATCAGTTGACGGCTTCGGTGAAAAAAGCTTTTTCAACGTACGTTTTCTAGATTGATCTATCATTAACGTGTGTTGAAATGTTGAATGCTCTTGACATACTCTTTAGAAATCTTGGTGTTCTCACCTCCGCACGTGGTTTCCTGGCTTTGACAAGCGTGTAGACAAACATGATTTGGGAGTTGGATTTTATGTAAATACAAAGTGTATTCTGTGTAAAAATATCTCTGATCCATTTATTCATAATATAAGATCTTTATCTTTATAATTTAAAAAACTGCCAATTTCAATCAATCAAAATATGCCCCTTTAATGTTAAAATTGTGGAAATAGGTAAATTCAGACAATTTTGAGTTGAAACGTAAATCGTCATCGGTTTCGGCATTTACACGTTTTCAAGGATTTGCGAAGAGAAGTGGATGTAGGCTCTGTCTGTCCACTTCCCGGATGTAGGCCCTGTCTGTCCACTTCCTGGATGTAGGCTCTGTCTGTCCACTTCCTGGATGTAGGCTCTGTCTGTCCACTTCCCGGATGTAGGCTCTGTCTGTCCACTTCCCGGATGTAGGCTCTGTCCACTTCCCGGATGTAGGCTCTGTCTGTCCACTTCCCTAAGAGAATACCGAACGCCATGCATGCATGGATCTAGACTTCACTACAAAAAAGTAAAAATAAAAAATGGTTCAAATTCTATATGACTCTGTAGATCGTTTTATAGTAGGTTATTTGACGTGACCATAAACAGCATACTGAATGAAAGGTGAAGATAACGAACAATGATCAATCTCATGACTCCTATAAGCAATACAGAATAGAGAGTTGGGCAAACAAGGACCCCTGGATATACCAGAAGTGAGATTAGGTGCCTAGGTAGCTGCAGAACTGTAGCTCTCTGAAAAAATAGTTTGACATAACAGAGAGCTACAGATCCACCCCTTATAAAAACCTTCGATTTACGGCGCACAAAACGCTGCGCACGGTTGAGGCCTTATATCGTTGTATTCTTGAATTGCTGTCTCATAAATTTAATATCAAAAAATTCTTAACATATTTTCCTACTATACCTGTGTCCAAACATACCTTCAAATATTCATTAAAGCCCCATACGACCCCCAAACTCCCAGCTTTAAATGATTTCGTTTGTTGACGTAGCCGTGTTAGATAGCCGGTCAATTCGAATCCCGGTTAAGTTCCGTACTTGCACAATAACGTCTAGATGTGAACTAATATTCCCACAAATATTTTAGCTAAATATTTTAGATAATATATCATCCCAGTGCCTTTAAATAATAATTATTCAAATAGCTAAATTCACGGCAATGCGGCTTTCATTAGTCTGGTCCGGTCTCCATCCCTGCCACACGAGTGTTAAGGACTTTTGTAGCATTTTCATGAATCAAGAGCATATATTACCTTTAGAAAAACTATATTTATTAATATAAATTATTTGTATTGATAATGAATGAAGAGCGAATACATAACATATAACGAATTTTATGAATAGATACCAATAGCAACATAGTTCGAATTGACCGGCTACCTACGAAATCATTTAAAGCTGGGAGTTTTCGGGTCGTATGGGGTTTTAATGAATATTTGAAGGTATGTTTGGACACAAGTATAGTAGGAAAATATGTTAAGAATTTTTTGATATTAAATTTATGAGACAGCAACTCAAGAATACAACGATATAAGGCCTCAACCGTGCGCAGTTTTTTGTGCGCCGTAAATCGAAGGTTTTTATAAGGGGTGGATCTGTAGCTCTCTGTTATGTCAAAATATTTTTTCAGAGAGCTACAGTTCTGCAGCTAGTGCCTAGGATGAATACAACACTGTATAGAATTTTTGCTGTAAATGATTTGGGATGACCATAAACAATATTTGATATGGCGAACAATAAAAACTGACCAAATAAGCGGGTCTTGGGTCAACATGTGTTAATTTGAGTGTTTTAGGTGAATACACAAAAAATCATGAAAATTGTCAAAAGTTTATAAAAACTTACATCAAAGACGCTTCACATAGTTTTCTTTGATGTAGATGATTTCGCACGACCATTAACAGCAGTTTATAGGGGATGTAGTTAATACAGTTCTGTTGGTCAGATCAGACTTCTGAATAGAATTACCTCTCTGCAGACACCATTCATTTGGTCAGACAGGATGAAAAGTGGCATTTACTTTAGAGCTGCCAGTCAAGCGATGACTTTACGTAATGTTTCTCTCAGGGGCGGATTTAGAGGTTACCCCTTTTGTGACCAAAAATTAAAAACAAAATAGTAGAACAACAGCAAACGTATATAAGATATGTCATTATACATAGAGACAAGTGCATAAAAGATAAACAAGTTATTTGTTGTTATTTATTGATTTTATCATCTATAAAGAATAGCTAGAAGAGCTGATGAGCACTAAACCTCTGGCGCCCCCGACCCCCAGTCTATTGGGCTTCACCACTAGCATTATTTGAAGGGGAAGAAATGGAAAAAATTTCCTCCGACTGTCAGGGAGGCCAAACCTTACAGAAAGAAATCATGTATGGAAGTTTTAATTACATGTAGTACGGCAAATTAAAACCATCTCCAAGTTATTTGTTTGTTTGTTTGTTTCTGAGTGTGACACAATGATACTCTATGTGTGAAAGAGATTCTATCGGGTGTCCCACACGACTACTGACAATAAAATAGAGTGAAATTGTTTCACTTACTAAATGCAGATATGTTCAAATCGACCGGTACCCCACGCTAATACTTAAAATGAAGTGGAGGGAATAATATTTTTGATTATTGATTGTTTACTGCACAGTGTTCAGATCGCCTCAGTTTAGTATTCGGTAAAACAGTTTAATTCATAGCGATTCTCTTCTTTTTTTCAGAAGCTGAAGTTAAACCAGTCAGTGTTTTCCTAAGGTATGTAATTGGTTTCCTTGATAACAAATCTCGGGCGATATCAAGTTTGTATAAATTTCGGTGTAAAACTATAAATCTACTGCTGGATAATTTTCTTTTTACTGGGAATTCTATTTCTGCACGCGACATTGGAAGTGGGGACACGACTAGAAATGGGCCCCGCGGGATTTCACCAGATGAATACAGGTTTATAGGGATCCATCCCGGTCACACCAAGGAAGATCTTTCGGCACAAATCAAACCGTCTTCTTGTCTTTATATTCCTCATCATGCTATCTTCTGATGGAGAATCTCACGAGAGTTGGACGTGATTAGAGCCGGATTTGAAATCCATTTGTAGAAGTGTGCTCTATAGAGCTTTCAAAAACCAACATTGCAGAGATATAATTACCTTAGTCCAATCAATCTTTGCTTATACGATTTGTACTTGTTGTAATTACACACATTTCTGTTTTTGACCACAAAACAAATTAGTTCATTTGAAGACAGAAATGAACAAAAGCCCGGTAATGCATATTGAGGGTTATTGTGTGGTGTTTATGCTAATTATACAGCATGGAGGAAATCGCCCTATGACCTTTGTAAGTTCTTAGACAATGTGGTTAAGGTAAGTGAGCATTAATATGCTTTTATTTTAAAATGTACTCAACAAATCTACTAAATAAAGTCTCAACAGTCTGCGTACTTATTTTGTTTTTCAAGATATATGTTTTTAAAAATGGTCAAATAACTTTGCATATTGGGTAAGATTCACAGCATACAATATGCTTTGGGTAAGACATTATTATTATCATTACAAAAAGGTGGAGTATTTTTTGGTCATCATAGGGGATATGAAGACGATAGCATTGTGGGAAAATCAAATGAGGCACGAATGAATCTCATGCTGTGCTGGCTACCATCTTATCCCCTATGATGATGATAAAAACAGGCCTTTCTATGTAATTACATCACATGCAACTGCACACACTGTAAATGTGCAATTTACAACCATATTACGTAAATCAAGAACATGAAATTGAACATTGAAACTGACTTTTACAGGAGTTTTCAAGATGAATGATTTTGCGAGCTCTGTTTGGATTGGGTTTGTTTGAAGATAAAATCAAAAAATATTTTTTAGAAAGAAAAATGAAAGCTAGCCTTCATTTTTTATTTATTCAATATTACTTTACAACTGATAGAAATATTTATTACATGACAAATGCGATCCCGTCGTGTTTACCGTGTCACCACGTGGCTCGGAGAGTGATCGGGAGAAGCACACGTGACCTGTAGGAATACCTCGTGTGTACCCGTTACTTGATGGTATACAATACCCTTAATGTTCTCCATCAGGAGGCCGCATATTATGGTCAGGATCAAACATCCCGTCAATTGATATGATGGTCAATGTCAGTCTTATACTATTATTTTTCATCCGTAAATTCAGCATCGTTTCGACACTGTTCGACAACAGATACATTAAGAAATGATTTTAAAACTTCTATTTATACTGAAAAAAAATTCTCACGTAAAGAAAAACTTTCCTTATTCATTACTACATTCGATATAGGGAATTCAACATCGTAAGCATGCTTCCCCCATTCAGCTGTGTATTACATATATTCACCAATCACTCTCATTTTTGAGAAATCACCACGTTAAACTTTTAAGCTTACAGAATAAGCGCGTAATCAACAGTTCGGAATCGCTGTAAACATTATATACACGTTTCTTTCACCGTCTACAAATATCATTATCTGTAACTTAATACTCATTCAATTCCTCCAGGATTTTCTAAAATCCATTTCCTTGAAGAATTTATTCTGTGTATAAATATAACAACTTTATCTATCTGGAACGTCGGTTTTACCTATTGCACCATATGGTGAAATAAAATTGCGTTGGTGAAGGATAACTTTAGATTTCTTCAGTTAAAAATTCATTTTTAAAAATGAAGAAAAAACCCACTTGCAGTTTTGTTGCGATTCAATAAAATGTCATTTAAAAAATCAAACGCATAGAAATTCTCAGAAATAAATCAAACGCATAGAAATTCTCAGAAATAAATTGACGAAGCGATTCAAGATGCAGATTTTAAAAAACTGGAAAGATCCAGAGAGACCAACATTTCAAACTATTGATTTAATCCTCTGTTTAACCTGTCCCTTTATCTCATTACAAGGTGCACAAAACTATTAATTTAATCCTCAGTTTAACCTGTCCCTTTATCTCATTATAAGGTGCACACTGTGCGGAGCATTTAATCGGCACCACCTTATATAGGTGTTTTCCAAATCGAAACCGTTTTACCCAGGTTTAATTTCCAAATTATTAAAATGTATAATGTATGTTTTTTTCATTACAATTTTGATAAGAGTTTATATTTTGTAAGGGTATAGGGTGCAATTTTTGCTTAATCTTACGATTTTGCCTTCCACGAAAATAAAAGCTGTTTACATTATCCGGCATAGGCCAAAATGCGTTTTCCTTGATGAGTTTTTTCCCCGTGTAATTGTGGGGAAAAAAATATTGTTGAGATACTTGCAAAATATTTATATTGCCATAAATAAAAGAGGGGGAAAATATCAACAAAAGAAAGCAATACGACAATTAGATGTGTACCCTTTTTAGTGTCGCAGCGATTTGTTTTCTAAAATTTCACGTCTTTTGTTGCTTATTTGTAATGATTTGTTTATTTTATTATTACGAACGTATAAACATTCGGTTCAATCGGGAAATACTTTCTAGAGGTTCATCCTCAACATATCAGCAAACATGCTCTTAATTTGAGACTTGTGTTCTATTTCGTGTTTACAAATTGTTATTATGAAATAATGATGTCTTTTTCATTCATGTCATCATTGTAATATATGGTCTTTGTAACCTATAATCAGTACTGTAACCTATAATCAGTACTGTAACCTATAATCAGTACTGCTTTTGGAAATAAACAATAAATTACAATGAATAAATAAATGTATATTAAGTACTATTGATAGAGGAATTCAGCTAAGAATTTGACTTTTAAGTTAATTCACTATTGTTAAATCGGCACACTCTTTTGTCAGTAAATATGAATAATCAATTATCTGTTCGTGTTATTCAGTTCCGGTTTTCCCCATGCCTTTCGGAGTTAAATTTAGAATGATCTTATTTGAAAATATCGCAAATAAATTTTTATAACATTTTTCTCTATTCGTAAAATGATTGTCAAGTTTTCATTATGAAATTGCACAAATGCCTTAAATATCTTCATCTGGATTGTGCGGTTTGTAAAGAAAATGTCAATATTTGTAAATAAAAACGGAGAAAGATCTAGAGTCAATGTTTATACTGACCAATATAAACAACAATAAACAATTTTAAAACTAAAATTCTTGCTTTTCATTATTTAGTATTTCATTATACTATTCGTGTGTGTTTGCCGTTCGTGATCGTGCATTTTTATCCTGTCCATATTCATACTCCCCTTGCCTGCAATTAACGGACAGCGGAGTTAATTAAGATAGCTGTAGTTGTTTTGTGCATATGATGATATTTTTTTTTACTTAATTGTACGGTAGTCATCAGATTTATTTTGTTTGTGTATACCATGATGGTTTGTTTTTAGTTGCTTTTTAATAATCAGAACTCTTCTTTGTTTATAATATTTCTTCTTACTTGTTTGATGTTTTGTTTTAATCACCAAATTATTTAGTTTGTTTGTACATGTATATGATATTTGTATTTCTTTTGATCATCAGTTATTTTTTGTTTGTTTTTATATGATGATATTTGTTTTTATTTGTTGTGGGTTTTTTTTAAATCGTCAGAATTTCTGTGTTGGTCGTACATGTACATGTATATGATAATATTTCATCTTATTCATTATTTTAATCATTATGATTGTGTGTGGGGGGGTGTCGACAGTTGTAGGACGGTCCCATTAATGAATTACATGTATTGTACCTCAGTTTCCATATATTTAGAAAGGTCAGAGATCGTCAATGACATTAAGAAAACGGTGATATTTCATCATTCCACCGCGGTTGCCGTTTCACCTTGGAAGGTGTTTACTCTACCCATCCAACATTTAACGTTTCTTTAAATCACGACGAGGAATCATAGATGCTCAAAGTGCAATTTACTATAACACTTTGATTGCGACGCAGTACCCGGTGTGTTTTTATTTCAATTCTTTTATTGTCGGTGGAAATTTTCGTTCGTTTTACTATTGATATACTTTTCCAATGCCATATAGGATCGTTCCAGCACATTATTTTTCCTTTGCTGTTCTGCACTTCATCAATCAAATTAATTAATCGTTTTCTCTAGGGATCATATTCATTTCTACTCCATGAAATTTTAATAATGAACAAACACTTCTCAGTCTTTGTTTAGACTTTGTTTAATGTGAATGATGGGCACTCAATGATTATCAAAAATACCTTCCAAACAACATTATAAAATTTTCTAAATAATTCATGACTGAATTTGTCAACCAGAAGAATATTAATGTTAGAATCTCCATTTTATTTCAGACGTTCACTTAAAGAATACAACGAGGGGTCTGATAGGATGGAAGCCATATTTGGAATATGGAGAAATACCGCGTAATAGGAGAACGGGCACTGACGGAGATAAATCAGCGCTTAATAATGAATGACGCTAATCCCCGGACAACGTTACCAAAAACATATCCCACTGTAATGCAGCCTGATCACTTTATTAATTTTCGTACCGGGACTTCAAAGAAAGTTCTTGATTTCTACTTAAATATTAATTTAATCACAAGAAGCCACCCGCTTTCTGAATCTCTCCTATCGTTGTCTGTAATCTTCTCTGTAATTTATTTTTCTCTGATTTCATATCAGAGCAATTTATTAGTGTTTCAAGTGCATTAACTATGCATTTTTTATATATATCAAGGTAAATTCATTGCGTTTCAGGTGCAAATTCAGAAGAGCTTTTTTACCGGAGTACAGGATCTGTATTGGATAAGTGTACTGATCAAAAAGAATTAAATATATTACAGCAATATATATGGTGTTGTGGAATGGCTTTGTTATGCACAAACATTAAATCAGAGATTAAAACAAAATGAAATATGCAGGAGACAGACATAACACACGGTTCTTTACAATGCATTGGGGAGCTGGAGTATTCTGAATGCTTCCTAATTCACAGATTTCAAACGCGACACAGCCGATCACTAACTTTAAAGTTTTCCCCTGGTGTGGGGGACGAATAGTAAGTTTGAAATATTTATAGTTGCCTATTTGTTCGAAATTAAAGTTAACAACATTTGATTGCCCAGATAAAGATCTCATCAATCGGAATATGATGAATTATGAATCCCACCATCAATAAGTGAGCTTTAGTACGTGTCAACATTACAGAAAATGGTTCTCGTAATAGCACAGCTCTGTAGTAATTAATGAAGCAGATTTATTTCTCCAAAAAGTCCAAAAACAAGTACATTACATTTATCCATGTTTTCTTAATTTTTTATAAATTGTTTCACCTTAAAAATAAAAACGTACGTACGACAACCAGCTACAAAACTCAAGTGTACGTAAACTTTTTTTTATTGAATTATTTTTCATTTAAATCAACATTTAGAATCCAGACTTGGATTTCTCGAAAAAATATCAAACTTATCTTTGAGTTCCTTTTATTTGAGCAGTCAAAATTTGAGTAAAATTTTTAAGTTTCCACTTACTTTAAGTTGTTTCCGAGAAATACAGTCCTGATTATGTTTGCGTTAGCTATATTATGAGAAATACAGTCCTGATTATATTTGTGTTAGCTATATTATGAGAAATACAGTCCTGATTATATTTGTGTTAGCTATATTATGAGAAATACAGTCCTGATTATATTTGTGTTAGCTATATTATGAAATAAGTCCTGATTATATTTGTGATAGCTATATTATGAGAAATACAGTCCTGATTATATTTGTGTTAGCTATATTATGAGAAATACAGTCCTGATTATATTTGTGTTAGCTATATTATGAGAAATACAGTCCTGATTATATTTGTGTTAGCTATATTATGAGAAATACAGTCCTGATTATATTTGTGTTAGCTATATTATGAGAAATACAGTCCTGATTATATTTGTGTTAGCTATATTATGAGAAATACAGTCCTGATTATATTTGCGTTCACTATACTATGATTATATTTGCTTTAGCTATACCATGATTATATTTGCGTTCGCTATACTATGAAATAAGTAATTTCCGTGTAGAGGTGTAATTCTGTTATATAATGATACAACGTGCCTGATTTAAATCCTCCGAAATTACCACCACCACCCCCCTCACCACTCACGATCCGAATGTTTAAAAAAAACAACTAAACACAATTCTTCAGTTCCGACATTCCCCTATAATGCTTATTGTGTCTCAAAAAAAAAAAAGAATTTTTTATCCCGTGAAAATAATTTACTCTGTAGTCTATGACTTCTTGTCTCATTAACAAAATGACGACGTTTTATCATTATTTTCAGCACTTACAACGTGCATTTTTCAATCTCTCCAGTTGATTTTGTAAAGTACAGACAAGTTAGAATTCTAAAAAGACATGTGTGATCATCATGGAAAATTAGCTAGGCTTTTATCCGGAACAAGAGGGAGAGAGTGGTCGGCAACCTAACACGGACAGGTCAACAAACGAATGTTATAAATCTGTCAGGTTTCGGCTCGCATGGGTATTTAATGAATGTTTGAAGGTAATATGTTTGAGATATGTCAGCAAAAAAAAAAACCGTATGGGGGATGACAGTTGATATTTTTAGTTGGGTGGTGGTGACGTTGGTTGATATTTTTAGATGGGTGGTGGTGACGTTGGAAAATGTATTTGTATCGGTGGTTCTGTTCATGGTATGAAAAGATGAAGTGTTGTCTGCTTGGTTAAAAAAAAAAAGGCCACCATGCATGTAAATGGGCGATAGTTGGATTTTACTTGCAATGAAAATAATACAGAGTCTATATCGATTGTGCTTGGTTTGCTTTAGAAGAGGAATTACGAAGGTATTAAAAGAATACAATAGGTTTTGGAAACTATAACTTGACATCTAGAAAAAATATAAATATACATTGGTTGCAATTTTCTTTTTTTAATTCTATAAGTGATGGTGGTGGGAAGGAAAAATAAATTGCATGAGTAATGGTCTTAATCATAAATTGTCTTCCCACCCCCATATATTTTTGCTGAAATAGCTCTTGAGGATTTTTATATTAAAATTTTGAGGCAGAGATGCAAGAATCAGGGGCGGTTCCAGGAAATGCGGTTACGGGGGGCGCCACTTTAAAAGGCAGTGGGTCCAGGGCAAAGCCTTGGTGGGGATCCAGGGGACGAAGCCCCCGGAAGCTCCTGGATAAATACAGATTTTATAGGGCTTGAAATATTTCTCCTGTTAAGTCATTTGTACTATTTTCTATCATTTTAATATGGTGAAATTAATAAAATGACCCAAATTTTAAGGGGTTTTTGGAAAAAATTAAGTTCTCCCAATAAAGTAATTCAAGAAATCAAAGGATTTGTCATTTATTTCTCCGGGAGTGGAAGAAATTATTGCTTCTTTTATCGTTTAGTACATTTTCCGAAACAAGATACCGCGATTTACCTTAAATTTGAAAATTTTAGGGGGGGGGGGGCGGCTGCGCCCCCCTCTAAATCCGTCACTGAGAATCCTGATATAAGAACTCGTCGTGCACAGAAAAAAGTTGCTCTGAAAACTAAAGGTTTATAACTGGGCTGGACCTGTAGCTCTCTAGTGTATATATGTAGCTACTGGATATCCCTATGTTCTCAGAGAGCTACTGTTCTGTGGCTAGTCATGACTATAAAAGATATATAGATTGAGAGTCAGAAACGGTTGGTAAAAAGGCAGGGTAACATGAGGTCATCACCAATGCAACGAAACCACCTATCAGGAGTAACAATCTGATGGAACTCCGAACCCGAGGATTATGTCTAATGATACTCTCGTCCAGCGATGGCAGAAAGACAAAGACAACATGGCGGACGGTGCATATTACTCTTCACAAAAAGCTTTCATCAATTATCTTTATAAGCATTTCCAAATTACAAGGCTTTTGAGCACAGCTTCATTAAGTGATATGGGATTAAAATTCTACAAAGTTCATCAGAGTTGCTTAAACAGGTTTGCCTTATCGTGGAAATCTTGTGCCATGTCACAAGGGATGAACGAGCGAGGTGAAATCCTCTATAAAACGGGATTAATTCCTTTAAATATTTGATTTTGCTTTGAATAGGTGAAGCATGCTCTCAATTTATCTTTCCTGATCAAAACGATTTTAAAAAGAATCCAACACACAACTCTTCACAAGCAACCATCAAACAATGTATAAAAGGAGAATGAAGCGAACAAACTTAACTAGTATTGCAATATTTTATGTATTGTCTGCGTGATTTGAGTAACTTTCAGTTAATGATAAAGACTACCAATAGATACTCCTATCTTATATATTACTTGAACATCCTGTTTAAATCATCGAATATTAGGTACATGTATTATGGAATACATTATGATGAGAAGCAACACTGTAGTTCATTCTTATTGGCAGTAACATAACATATATTGTCATTACAGCATGATATGTGTATACAGATGTTTCACTTTCCGCGGACATCAAAGGATATGTCAAAGAAGTTTTGTTTCTGCTTAAGGAAATCTATTCTATATTCTTCCTGAGCAAAATCTATACGTTTTGGTCTGACATAGGTTCCACCAAAACAACGAATATAAATACTCGACGAAATATGAAGAGCCCAGGGTAGTCTAATAGCTAGTATCTATTTCAAACTTATTTGATGTGAAGTCTTATTAGTGTGACTGATAACTTGGTACTTCGAATGTCCTACAGAAAAATGTATGACGATGTAAGCACATTCAATAAAATTCTTAGCATGCAATAAACAAGTCATATCATTTGAACCTAAAACTCGGGGGGTATTTACCGGTCCTCCGTCCATCTTTTAATTGGCGGACAAAAACAATACCATATACATCTTGATTATAGTTTGTCACAAGCTTAAAAGAGAAACAAGAAAATTCCATTAAAAACTTCTGCTTTTGGTCATTCATCTTGCGTAACATCAAAACGATAAGG
This sequence comes from Ostrea edulis, assembly GCF_947568905.1. Lineage (NCBI taxonomy): Eukaryota > Metazoa > Mollusca > Bivalvia > Ostreida > Ostreidae > Ostrea > Ostrea edulis. The sequence continues at coordinate 75,335,157 of NC_079172.1, read as the reverse complement.
AGGTTGATCCTTTATTCCGCTATGTTCCTCAGACGAAGTGATATAATCGGGTAATTAGCCGGATCCGCTACACCGACAAGTACCAAGCCGTATCGATATTGAACTGAATGGCATCTTATTAGATTCCCTCTGTCAATAATAGAGGGGTCCGACAACTTCCAGAAGCCTTGTTAGCTTTGTATGTTTGACAATCGTCCCGGGAGAGAAGGGACAAATCGGGCTCTCGAAAATGGGTTATTGATATAATATGAAAATTGAATAAAAAGTCCACGCCGTCTGTCGGAATTTGAAGTTCGGGTTACACATTAATGCAGAGTAATGATAACAAATTGACATTGTGATAAAAGGAAAATTATGATTAAAATGGAAGACGGGGTGCTCTAGGTCCGGAATGGGCCGTTCACGTGGTCCATTATAAAGGAAGTTTATGGGGACCATCCAAAGATTGTGATGCATTTATTACAAACATCCTCTGACTGAATCTAACTGCAGAACAACTAACGTAGACCCATCAATAAATGTCTATCTTCACAAAAAAGAATATGGGTGAATAAAGCAGCTCTTCTAACGTTACACAATTCTACTGACATACTGAACATAGGGGACGTGCATAACATTACTGTCCTCACTAGCATACTAAACATAGGGGACGTGCATAGCATTACTGTCCTCACTAACATACTAAACATAGGGGACGTGCATAGCATTACTGTCCTCACTAACATACTAAACATAGGGGACGTGTATATCATTACTGTCCTCACTAACATACTAAACATAGGGGACGTGCATAGCATTACTGTCCTCACTAACATACTCAACATAGGGGACGTGTATATCATTACTGTCCTCACTAACATACTAAACACAGGGGACGTGCATAACATTACTGTCCTCACTAACATACTAAACATAGGGGACGTGCATAGCATTACTGTCCTCACTAACATACTCAACATAGGGGACGTGCATAGCATTACTGTCCTCACTAACATACTAAACATAGGGGACGTGCATAGCATTACTGTCCTCACTAACATACTAAACATAGGGGACGTGTATATCATTACTGTCCTCACTAACATACTAAATATAGGGGACGTGCATAGCATTCCTGTCCTCACTAACATACTAAACATAGGGGACGTGCATAGCATTACTGTCCTCACTATCATACTGAACATAGGGGACGTGCATATCATTACTGTCCTCACTAACATACTAAACATAGGGAACGTGTATATCATTACTGTCCTCACTAACATACTAAACACAGGGGACGTGTATAACATTACTGTCCTCACTAACATACTAAACATAGGGGACGTGCATAGCATTACTGTCCTCACTAACATACTAAACATAGGGGACGTGTATATCATTACTGTCCTCACTAACATACTAAACACAGGGGACGTGCATAACATTACTATGCTCACTAACATATTAAACATAGGGGACGTGCATACCATTACTGTCCTCACTAACATACTAAACATAGGGGACGTGCATAACATTACTATGCTCACTAACATATTAAACATAGGGGACGTGCATACCATTACTGTCCTCACTAACACATTAAACATAGGGGACGTGCATAACATTACTGTCCTCACTAACATACTAAACACAGGGGATGTGTATATCATTACTGTCCTCACTAACATACTAAACATAGGGGACGTGCATAGCATTACTGTCCTCACTAACATACTCAACATAGGGGACGTGCATAGCATTACTGTCCTCACTAACATACTCAACATAGGGGACGTGCATAGCATTACTGTCCTCACTAACATACTAAACATAGGGGACGTACATAACATTACTATCCTCACTAACATACTAAACACAGGGGGCGTGCATAGCATTACTATCCTCACCAACATGCTAAACATTGGGGACGTGCATAACATTACTGTCCTCACTAACATATTAAACACAGGGGACGTGCATATCATTACTGTCCTCACTAACATACTAAACATAGGGGACGTACATAACATTACTATCCTCACTAACATACTCAACATAGGGGACGTGCATATCATTACTATCCTCACTAACATACTAAACATAGGGGACGTGCATAGCATTACTGTCCTCACTAACATACTCAACATAGGGGACGTGCATAGCATTACTGTCCTCACTAACATACTAAACATAGGGGACGTGCATAGCATTACTGTCCTCACTAACATACTAAATATAGGGGACGTGTATATCATTACTGTCCTCACTAACATACTAAACATAGGGGACGTGTATATCATTACTGTCCTCACTAACATATTAAACATAGGGGACGTGTATATCATTACTGTCCTCACTAACATACTAAACATAGGGGACGTGCATAGCATTACTGTCCTCACTAACATACTAAACATAGGGGACGTGCATAGTATTACTATCCTCACCAACATAGGAAACGTGCATAGCATTACTGTCCTCACTAACATGCTAAACATAGGGGACGTACATAACATTACTATCCTCACTAACATATCAAACACAGGGGACGTGCATAACATTACTGTCCTCACTAACATACTAAACATAGGGGACGTGCATAGCATTACTGTCCTCACTAACATACTCAACATAGGGGACGTGCATAGCATTACTGTCCTCACTAACATACTAAACATAGGGGACGTGCATAGCATTACTGTCCTCACTAACATACTAAACATAGGGGACGTGTATATCATTACTGTCCTCACTAACATACTAAATATAGGGGACGTGTATAGCATTACTGTCCTCACTAACATACTCAACATAGGGGACGTGCATAGCATTACTGTCCTCACTAACATACTAAACATAGGGGACGTGTATATCATTACTGTCCTCACTAACATACTAAACATAGGGGACGTACATAGCATTACTGTCCTCACTAACATACTCAACATAGGGGACGTGCATAGCATTACTGTCCTCACTAACATACTCAACATAGGGGACGTGCATAGCATTACTGTCCTCACTAACATACTAAACATAGGGGACGTGCATAGCATTACTGTCCTCACTAACATACTAAACATAGGGGACGTGCATAGCATTACTGTCCTCACTAACATACTCAACATAGGGGATGTGCATAGCATTACTGTCCTCACTAACATACTAAACATAGGGGACGTGTATATCATTACTGTCCTCACTAACATATTAAACATAGGGGACGTGCATAGCATTACTGTCCTCACTAACATACTAAACACAGGGGACGTGCATAGCATTACTGTCCTCACTAACATGCTAAACATAGGGGACGTGCATAGCATTACTGTCCTCACTAACATACTAAACACAGGGGACGTGCATATCATTACTGTCCTCACTAACATACTAAACACAGGGAACATGCATAGCATTACTGTCCTCACTAACATACTAAACATAGGAGACGTGCATAACATTACTGTCTTCACTAACATACTAAACACAGGGGGCGTGCATAGCATTACTATCCTCACCAACATGCTAAACATTGGGGACGTGCATAACATTACTGTCCTCACTAACATATTAAACATAGGGGACGTGCATATCATTACTGTCCTCACTAACATACTAAACATAGGGGACGTACATAACATTACTATCCTCACTAACATACTCAACATAGGGGACGTGCATAGCATTACTGTCCTCACTAACATACTCAACATAGGGGACGTGCATATCATTACTATCCTCACTAACATACTAAACATAGGGGACGTGCATAGTATTACTATCCTCACCAACATACTCAACATAGGAAACGTGCATAGCATTACTGTCCTCACTAACATGCTAAACATAGGGGACGTACATAACATTACTATCCTCACTAACATTCTAAACATAGGGGACGTACATAACATTACTATCCTCACTAACATATTAAACATAGGGGACGTGCATAACATTACTGTCCTCACTAACATACTCAACATAGGGGACGTGTATATCATTACTATCCTCACTAACATACTAAACATAGGGGACGTGCATAGTATTACTATCCTCACCAACATACTCAACATAGGAAACGTGCATAGCATTACTGTCCTCACTAACATGCTAAACATAGGGGACGTACATAACATTACTATCCTCACTAACATTCTAAACATAGGGGACGTACATAACATTACTATCCTCACTAACATATTAAACATAGGGGACGTGCATAACATTACTGTCCTCACTAACATGCTAAACATAGGGGACGTGCATAACATTACTGTCCTCACTAACATATTAAACATAGGGGACGTACATAACATTACTGTCCTCACTAACATACTAAACATAGGGGACGTGCATAACATTACTGTCCTCACTAACATATTAAACATAGGGGACGTGCATAACATTACTGTCCTCACTAACATGCTAAACATAGGGGACGTGCATAACAATACTGTCCTCACTAACATACTAAACATAGGGGACGTGCATACCATTACTGTCCTCACTAACATACTAAACACGGGGGACGTGTATAGCATTACTGTCCTCACTAACATGCTAAACATAGGGGACGTGCATAGCATTACTGTCCTCACTAACATACTAAACATAGGAGACGTGCATAACATTACTGTCCTCACTAACATACTAAACATAGTAGACGTGTATAGCATTACTGTCCTCACTAACATGCTAAACATAGGAGACGTGTATAACATTACTGTCCTCACTAACATACTAAACATAGGAGACGTGCATAACATTACTGTCCTCACTAACATACTAAACACAGGGGGCGTGCATAGCATTACTATCCTCACCAACATGCTAAACATTGGGGACGTGCATAACATTACTGTCCTCACTAACATACTAAACATAGGAGACGTGCATAGCATTACTGTCCTCACTAACATGCTAAACATAGGAGACGTGCATAACATTACTGTCCTCACTAACATGCTAAACATAGGAGACGTGTATAACATTACTGTCCTCACTAACATACTAAACATAGGAGACGTGCATAACATTACTGTCCTCACTAACATGCTAAACATAGGAGACGTGTATAACATTACTGTCCTCACTAACATACTAAACATAGGAGACGTGCATAACATTACTGTCCTCACTAACATACTAAACACAGGGGGCGTGCATAGCATTACTGTCCTCACTAACATACTAAACACAGGGGACGTGCATATCATTACTGTCCTCACTAACATACTAAACATAGGGGACGTACATAACATTACTATCCTCACTAACATACTCAACATAGGGGACGTGCATATCATTACTATCCTCACTAACATACTAAACATAGGGGACGTGCATAGTATTACTATCCTCACCAACATACTCAACATAGGGAACGTGCATAGCATTACTGTCCTCACTAACATGCTAAACATAGGGGACGTACATAACATTACTATCCTCACTAACATACTAAACACAGGGGACGTGCATAGCATTACTGTCCTCACTAGCATATTAAACATAGGGGACGTGCATAACATTACTGTCCTCACTAACATACTAAACAGAGGGGACGTACATAACATTACTATGCTCACTAACATATTAAACATAGGGGACGTGCATAACATTACTGTCCTCACTAACATGCTAAACATAGGGGACGTGCATAACATTACTGTCCTCACTAACATACTAAACATAGGGGACGTGCATACCATTACTGTCCTCACTAACATACTAAACACAGGGGACGTGTATAGCATTACTGTCCTCACTAACATACTAAACACAGGGGGCGTGCATAGCATTACTATCCTCACCAACATGCTAAACATTGGGGACGTGCATAACATTACTGTCCTCACTAACATACTAAACATAGGAGACGTGCATAGCAATACTGTCCTCACTAACATGCTAAACATAGGAGACGTGTATAACATTACTGTCCTCACTAACATACTAAACATAGGAGACGTGCATAACATTACTGTCCTCACTAACATACTAAACACAGGGGGCGTGCATAGCATTACTGTCCTCACTAACATACTAAACACAGGGGACGTGCATATCATTACTGTCCTCACTAACATACTAAACATAGGGGACGTACATAACATTACTATCCTCACTAACATACTCAACATAGGGGACGTGCATATCATTACTATCCTCACTAACATACTAAACATAGGGGACGTGCATAGTATTACTATCCTCACCAACATACTCAACATAGGGAACGTGCATAGCATTACTGTCCTCACTAACATGCTAAACATAGGGGACGTACATAACATTACTATCCTCACTAACATACTAAACACAGGGGACGTGCATAGCATTACTGTCCTCACTAACATATTAAACATAGGGGACGTGCATAACATTACTGTCCTCACTAACATACTAAACAGAGGGGACGTACATAACATTACTATGCTCACTAACATATTAAACATAGGGGACGTGCATAGCATTACTGTCCTCACTAACATACTAAACATAGGGGACGTACATAGCATTACTGTCCTCACTAACATACTAAACACAGGAGACGTGCATAGCATTACTGTCCTCACTAACATACTAAACACAGGGGACGTGCATAGCATTACTGTCCTCACTAACATACTAAACATAGGGAACGTACATAGCATTACTATCCTCACTAACATACTCAACATAGGGGACGTGTATATCATTACTGTCCTCACTAACATACTAAACCCAGGGGACGTGCATAGCATTACTGTCCTCACTAACACATTAAACATAGGGGACGTGCATAACATTACTGTCCTCACTAACATACTAAACATAGGGGACGTGCATAGCATTACTGTCCTCACTAACATACTAAACACAGGGGACGTGTATAGCATTACTGTCCTCACTAACATACTAAACACAGGGGACGTGCATAGCATTACTGTCCTCACTAACACATTAAACATAGGGGACGTGTATATCATTACTGTCCTCACTAACACATTAAACATAGGGGACGTGCATAACATTACTGTCCTCACTAACATACTAAACACAGGGGACGTGTATAGCATTACTGTCCTCACTAACATACTAAACATAGGGGACGTGCATAGCATTACTGTCCTCACTAACATACTAAACATAGGGGACGTGCATAGCATTACTGTCCTCACTAACATACTAAACATAGGGGACGTGCATAGCATTACTGTCCTCACTAACATACTCAACATAGGGGACGTGCATAGCATTACTATCCTCACTAACATACTAAACATAGGGGACGTGCATAACATTACTATCCTCACTAACATACTAAACATAGGGGACGTGTATATCATTACTGTCCTCACTAACATACTAAACACAGGGGACGTGCATAGCATTACTGTCCTCACTAACACATTAAACATAGGGGACGTGCATAACATTACTGTCCTCACTAACATGCTAAACATAGGGGACGTGCATAACATTACTGTCCTCACTAACATACTAAACATAGGGGACGTGCATAACATTACTATCGTCACTAACATACTAAACATAGGGGATGTGTATATCATTACTGTCCTCACTAACATACTAAACACAGGGGACGTGTATAGCATTACTGTCCTCACTAACATACTCAACATAGGGACGTGCATAGCATTACTATCCTCACTAACATACTAAACATAGGGGACGTGCATAGCATTACTATCCTCACTAACATACTAAACATAGGGGACGTGCATAGCATTACTGTCCTCACTAACATACTAAACACAGGAGACGTGCATAGCATTACTGTCCTCACTAACATACTAAACACAGGAGACGTGCATAGCATTACTGTCCTCACTAACATACTCAACATAGAGGACGTGCAGAACATTACTGTCCTCACTAACATGCTAAACATAGGAGACGTGCATAACATTACTGTCCTCCCTAACATACTAAACATAAGGGGACGTGCGTAACATTACTGTTCTCACTAGATTCAATTCGGCTTGCACCATGAATAATTAACAAAAGGAATTCAGAATATTCATGTATATTGCATATATTTTAAACATTTTCATAGTCGTGTACTATTTGATATTCTACATGAAAACTTCACGTGTTTTCGTAAGATGGACAATGGAATTTCTAAAACAACGACTCTCAAGCTTCCGGCCTTCTGACAAACGACTTGATTACAATAGCAACATTAGCTGTTATTAGGAAACACAACAATATACTATTCTTTCATGCCCACTCGAGAAACAATTAAAACTATTGTTCCGAGGAGATGACCCGGGAAATTGTCGTCAGAGGCTGTAGGCCGAGGACAACAGTTTTCCGGGTCTTCGACACTACCGAGGGGCAATAGTTTTGACTGTTTGCCGAGTTGGCATGAAATAATAGTTTTATTACCTAATATGCTAATCGGGCAATAGTTGGTCACGTGACCGGGAAACAGTTCATCACGTAATCGAGTAATAGTAAGTCACGTGATGAAATATTTAACCCCTGCTCATTTTGAGTACCTTTTTCTGTTGATTAAAGGTGAAAAACAGAGGGGGGAAATGTCATATCAATTTATATAGTAGATTAGGTAATACAATAACCGTTATTAGGTAATATAATAACCGTTATTAGGTAATACAATAACCGTTATTAGGTAATACAATAACCGTTATTAGGTAATACAATAAATGTTATTAGGTAATACATTAACTGTCAGTCTGTTATTAGGTAATACATTAACTGTCAGTTTGTTATTAGGTAATACATTAACTGTCAGTCTGTTATTAGGTAATACATTAACTGTCAGTCTGTTATTACAACAACGTCTAACAATGTAATTAAATAAAACTCCTCACTTCTGATCGCTATACGAATTAAATATCATTTGGTGTAGATTATATTTTATTTGAATAGCAACATACAATTATGTTTTTGTCATTAATCTTCAGTACACGTGGCCTAAACGATCGGATCACGTATGTGTGTGAGAGTATTGTTAACTGCGTGTTATACATAGAAAAGGACGGTTAATCATGCTGACGACTTCCTAACCGTCCACCGTGTGCATCTTGTCGAAGTCGTCATCGTATATCGGGGGACAAAGTTCCAGGTCATTTCGCTTACAATTACAACACCAAATGTGGGGAAATTTCCACGATATTGGGGATCAGGGAATCCTCCGATGTTACAAATTACGGCAAAGATTCGGAATAATTTCATTAACAAAAGCGGCTTTACGGCTCTTCTGTGGGCTCTGCTCGCAATCGCTACCTGTCTTCGTGGGATAATTCAATAAAGAGATAATTTTCCATACAAAGGTCGATTGGCAGCGCATTAAGTTTCCCAGAGGTAGAAGATTTGAAGTGTATGTTCCTTAATTGCTGAAATTACTCTGAATTTCCTTCATGATTGTCGCAAATGTTTCTTTTACGACCAAGATCGCAACACAGCGCGCGAAAAGATGGGAAAACTGAGAAATATGTCACGTGACAGGAGTTTATCACAAGATTTACTATAAAATAGAATCACATCTTTCCGAATGTTTTCTTTGAATAATTGAAGAGAAAAGATAAACTGCTACAGAAATCAAATTTCCTGTGTGTAAGATTGTATTGTTTTAACGCCCATCCTGATTATGACGAATTCTTCCTCTAGCCAAATGGCTACCATTAGATGGAAATAATGCCATATGTGCTAATTAACATCTCTTGACAATATTTTACATTTTATCCTTCATGAGTAAAAAGTTTTCAATTCTCCTGGGTCACTTCGGAGGTTAAGACGTTGTAAGACGTACGTTTTGAGTGGCTTACATTATGTCTCGACTAAGTAAACTACATCGACGCATTAGACGATCACAGAAATAAAGGGAGAAGTTCTAGTTTAAACCACAACATGAATTTCCAAAATTTTCGAACGTATTTCACTATTTCATTATTTTTTTTAATGAAGAATGAAGATCATTCTTTCACTTCTTTTTTTATATACAATATGTATAGAAAGAATGATATTTCAAATTGTATGAAACCTCTTTATGCATTTAATATAACAGGTTTATCCATCGAAAACAACCGGTCCCTTATCTATATATAGCCTCTTTGTATACATCATCACCATATACATGTACCATTTCTTATGCCTTTTGCCTTCGATATCTTTACCAATTATAATGATAATCATTTCCTCATGAACGCGATGCAGTTGTGAACAAATCGCGTATGAATTCTGATAAATATAGTACCGTTAGTACGTCATGTTAACGACTGGGAATTGTAAAAATGAAAATAGAATGGAAATAAAAGAAATAAAATTTAGCTTTGAAAATATATGAGAATCTGAACTACAACGCCAGCTTCACATCTTTATTGGAATCTGAGCACCATCCATAGGCCAAGAGTAATGGCTGTACACTTCCGGTAATTCGGCCAGCTAGAAGTTCAGCGTCGACACCTTTGTTCTATGATCTCGTATGTATATGTTTTGTTTTTATTTTCATTACATTTCATTTTCATCATTTATCTTTTATATATCTTTCATTCTAGCATCCAATGTAAAAATTCTTGCCGCTGAAACCAGTCCCCTAGAAAATTCTAGCTTTATGAGTCGTCCACTTCTGCTTCATAATTAGATATTTGATTGAAAGTAGATATTAACGGCAAACTGGCAGCTCAGCTTTGTGGCAGGCGGGATGATTTCAGCTTTTCCATCGTCAACTTCCCATATTTATGTAGCAAATATCACCTGCATAAGGTGTTTATATCTCTCAACTGATTCGATACGCAAGAGCTTGTTCTGCTTATGGTCAATATTTAAATCGAAGCAGGCTACTGACAAACAGTAGTACAGCATTTCGAAAATTATATGGTCGTTATAACGATCTAGTTCGCCAATACAACCTATCATTGGGTCAAATGCTGTCTGACGTGTTTCATACCGATTGTTAAGCCGTTCTTGGCACACTGATTTTAACTACGGATGTCTCCGTTTACCTGATCGAGGTATGAGGCTCGTGGCGGGTATGGCCGGTCGGCGGGGGATGCTTGCTCCTCCTGGGCACTTGATCCCACCTCTGGTGTGTCCAGGGGTCCTTAATTGTTTGTCCAACTCTTTATTTTGTATTCCTTATAGGAGTTATGAGATTGACCACTGTTCGTTATCTTCACCTTTACAGGAGTTATGAGATTGACCACTGTTCGTTATCTTCACCTTTATAGGAGTTATGAGATTGACCACTGTTCGTTATCTTCACCTTTATAGGAGTTATGAGATTGATCACTGTTCGTTATCTTTACCTTTATAGGAGTTATGAGATTGATCACTGTTCGTTATCTTCACCTTTATAGGAGTTATGAGATTTGAGTTATGAGATTGATCACTGTTCGCTATCTTCACCTTTATAGGAGTTATGAGATTGATCACTTTATAGGAGTTATAAAATAGAGAGTTGAAAAAACACGGACCCCTGGATATACCAGTGGAATCAGGTGCCTAGAAGAAAACATCCCCTGTCGACCGATCACACCCACCGCGAGTCCTATATCTTGATCAGGTAAACTGGGTTATCCGTAGTCAAAATCAGTGTGCCAAGAACGGCCTAAGAATCGGTATGAAACAAGTGAGACAGCATTAGACCCAATGATAGGTTGTTTTGGCAATTGGTCTCTATAAAATGTCAAGCAGCTGTGTTAATGTAATTTGGATAGACACCATAGAAGATGCTTATCTTTATAAAGACATGTTATTGGCGCAATTTATGTACTGTATTGAATTATTATTAATTAATATTTGAGATTTTAAATCATTTTCGATCCTTGCGACCTTTTAGGGTAAATAAAGGAACCCGTCAAATGGTCGTGAAAAGTAAAAGTGCAAACTCTTTTACAATTTTCAGTCACTTACGGACTCCAGTTTATGAATTGGGGTGAGAAATTCCACCTCATGTTGCGCACATTCTATGCAGTTGCTTGTTGCAATTCACAAACGTTCTGTTTAGTTGTACAGTGCTAGGACCCAGGTAAATTTCAAGTAAAAATGATAGGCATTTTTCTGAATTCATTGATTTCAGCAGATCTTGAGAAGTATACGAAATTTTTGGATGAACTTTGGTAGTTGTGTATGAATATATTAGAATGCAAAGTTGAATTTTCTGTACTATTTGCGTGATATTACCAGTCATCATAATTTTATAATAAAAATCTTTGTAATCTATGAACTTGTCAACAGTCATTATAGATACGTTGTTTAAATATTCATGAGATTTACCTAACCCCCTACCTCTCCTTCTCAGGGGAAAATCAAAAAATAAATAATAAATCCATTTCATTTTATGATAAAGCGTGCGTTGCTAAAACTGTTTATCAAATACAAATGTATAACTCATTAGCAAAAAAAAAAGAAAAAAAAAAGGTGAAATCAATGCAATGTTAAACTGAATTCCATTTTCTGAGGGGGAAATGCGCTTCTTTTTAACTCTCCATTACTCGTTTGTTTATGAGAGTCATATTGAGGTTTGTCATCTAGAGCAAATATATCAAGTTGATGTGAAATTCATTTGACAATATTTCGTTTTTATCCGTTTCTTGTGAGTTTTCAGATGTTCTTATTTTTGTTTTGTATGGTTGATTTCTTCACTTGGGGATTAAATTAGGATAACTCTTCTCCGTATTTTAGTTCTAAATCTAGTGATACATTAATCGAAAAATAAACACGGAAAAATATTCCTTTACATGTATGTACCACCACAAAATTAATGTTATAATGTTTTCATAAAATCAACGTTCCCCATCTTGGGATGTCCCCAACATCACGCTTTTTATCTTGATTAGATTACACCTTGTTTGTTTGTTTGTTTTGCGTCCCATTCGAGAATTTTTCACTCATATAAAGACGTCGCCAGTTTTAGACCGAATGCATGACGCTCAGGGCCGGAGCAATGAGGGGTCTTTATCGTGCCAACGCTGGTCGCGTTTCGTATCCTGGTTTTTAAAAATATGGCTGGAGGAAACAAATGCAGAGTGTGTGAGGAGATTTGATATTTTGAAAATGAATATAAAAGCGTAATTAAGTACAACTAGAAACAAACTATTCCATTATCATCTATTTTATCTGTTATACTCTGGTTTTTGATTTTGCAATAGAATATCTATTAGTTTTTTTTATCGATTATATTCTTTCCTTTAAAAAATACATACTTTGAAAGTATCAAAATCGTTTTAAAATTATTGAATGTGATATTTCATCTACAAAAAAATATTTGAATTAAGTGGGCAAATTGATATGTAAACCAAATTCAAATTTTAAAAATTATGAATGTAGAATTACATTAAATTAAAATACCAGCTATGTTTTAATTTAATTTTCTTTTGTATTTGAATTTACTATGTGTACTCAATTAAAGATGCTGTAGAATAGAGAGACAATAGGCATGTTTATCTACTTTCCAGTTCACACAATTGACAAGAGTCACTGACGATTGTGTCGAGAGCATTTATTGCAGTCGTCAGGTATTTTACCACTGCACAAAACACGCTGTCATCTCAAAGGAAACATTGATCTAGTTGATGTTGGGTACTATTCAACAAAAATTAGACATAGTTTTATCAAATCCTCTTTAAGCAGCTCATTGAAATATTATATGTTTTTCTACATGACTTTCAGCAAGGCATGATAAATATTTACACTGACTACATAACAGCAAGACTTCAGCTCGCCGGCAAATAATCAAACAATGTATTTGAAGATCAAGTGTGCGAGACACTTCATTACACGTGCTGGCATGACAGTTTGGAATAGATCAAATTTCGAAGGCCTTGCAGGGAGAAGTCTCGGAGTTCTCTGACAGATGGCGCTAGTGGAAGCAATTACGTTACTCTAGCAGTCAAACGTCTCCGGTTTCACTTTCTTTCCACGTCTGCGTCAATTAAGTGCTTTGTCACCGGGACCAGTTCCGCGGTGGTTCATGGCTGGTTAGCACTATATTTATCATTCGGAACTCTTTTGGATTGTTTGATAGCTGCCGATGTTATTTCATTGTTCTAATGTTACGACTGTACAATTATTAAATTGATATCCATTTTCTGATTATGTTTGCTAAGTGAGATGGCGAAATGAAAGATGAAACGAATAATTTCCATCAGAACAATTACTGAGCATTTAGGACATCTAAAAGCTTGCAGATAATTGCTGTTTTTACAAAAATATTTACCATTCAACAAGTGGAGGAAATATCTTGTAAAAAATGTTACTACGTCATTCACTTTATTTTATATGTGAAATCTTTAAGATTTGAAATATATTTCAAATCTCAATCTTTTATGACAAAACTTTGATAACATTTACGACTAGTTTCTAGCATTTCTTGTCATTTGACATCAGAAATGTAGCAGTTTTCGTCTGTCACGGTTTTTACGTAGTGCTTATAAATGTAAATAATTTTGATTTTTGTATGCTTTGGATTTTTAACAAAATCGAACGCATTCGGATAAAAAATGGTTTTCTATCATTGATCTATCTTTAAGATATGCAAAAGTATTAACACTATAAATTACCATGACGTGTTCTCCGATGTGCTTTACATTTTTGCGGAATGGAAATTATGAAACGCCTATATGTATATTTACGAATCCAATTCTGGGCCCTGTCGAGCATACAATCTTAAGAGATGAAGAAGAAAAAGTGACAATCAAAAGACCAAATACGGGGGGGGGGGGGGGGGGGAGTGTATAGCAAATTAAGCTATCCAGAAATACAGTATATGTATAACAATATTGTGCTATATATAAAATTAATTTTTAGAATCTATGATATATATTGAATATTTGCAGAATAAGCATTTGAGTTATACGTGGTACATCTTGTCTCATTGTGGAATCTATGGCATACATTATTTTATAAAAACTTATACATTTTTACCTCTTATATCTTATATACTTCTGTACCAAATATTTCATAATTTTTTTCAATAAAAGATATACATCAGCAAGTAGTGTTTTAATGGGGATCCGGGTTAGAATGGGCCCTCAGTACCCCTTGCCTTTGCTTTTCGTAGGATGTGACTAAATGGGGCGGTCCTTCGGATTAGATCAACAACAACAAAAACGAGGTCCCGTGTTACAGCAGGTGTGGCACAATAAAGATCCTTCCCTGCTCAAAGACCGTATAAGTGCCGAACATGGGCCAAAATTTTGCAGCCCATCTTGAGCAATGGTGACGTCTCCATATGGGTGAAAAATTCTCGACAAATTGAACGTCCCGTTAAACAATACACAGTCAATCAATCATGATAATGTAAAACTTGGAAATATTTTTAGAGGGTCAGATTTGGCCCATACTATGCATATTCTTTTATTTTTCTTTCTCTTATAAGGTAATACAACTCAAATTCGCCATACTGACTATTTGCATGTAATCCACCGTACATCGCGTAGCGATTACACGGAAATGACACGAAACAGAGACATGCACGTGTACACCGCATTTACTGTGATATTAGATCCAGCATAAAACAATTTCGGATACTTGTTTTCATTTCTAGATTATGTTCTACGCTAAATTCCACACAGTCCAATTATTGTGAACTGTGGAATGGAACGAATTCAACAATTCCGGGTTATACAGATTTTTTAGCGTTTCATGAAAAGTATGCCGGTGTGACGTAACAATGACAACTAACTAATGTCTGTTTATCGGATATAGAATTAGCACTTCCGGTGATTTACAGACACTTCCGGTAATTAGTAAGACGGGCATTAAAAATGTTTTCGTAATATACAGTAGAATTATTGTTTTTACTTTTGTGGGTAAAATTTTCTTAGTTTTTCACAAAATTCCATGGTTATTGGATTGCAAATCTTTATTGTAGTTCGTTGAAGATTAAAATGTATGCGTGTAAACCAGGAAAACTAAATTCCAAGAACACAATAGAAGATTTCTTTTCCTGGTTTCCCGCCAAACGAACAGAAGAGTAAACTATTGATCTTGTGTTTTACGTATATGTACTGTGAAGGCCGCGGTGGTTAGTGTTCTTACAGTCTGACGAATTTTTTTTTTTCTCAGGCGAAATTAGGAGCGAGTTCTAAAGTAAAGTTATCTGAGAAACAATTCCGCGGATGTCTGTTTTCCAACACTTTAGAATTATTTTCACAAATATTCAGATATCTCTGTTGTTTTTTAGCAATAAACCGATGATGCTTCAATAAATTTCGTGTCTCGATAAAAGCAGTGAACGTTTAACATACATGTAACATGACAACTTATTTTCATAAAAAGAATCAAGCTGAATCACCAAATATATATATTTTTTAATCAATTATCAATGTCTCTTTTTTATATTAGGTATTAGGGGGGGGCTGTGAAAGTTAAAGGATACTTGCCCCTATGCTTTTATTGTTTTTATAATCCAAATTACAAACAACTACTTGTGTTTATCAAATACAAGATTTTTGTCCCTGTATAAAAATTTCTTAGTTCGCGAAGTTTGCTGAACAGAATACAGTAAAATACACTAATAGTGAAGTGCTGGGGACGAACAACTTTAATTCGTTATAAACGTAACTCTTTATAAACAATGAATTCTTAACAAGTTTTAATGTTACCGGTAATTAAAATTACTTCGTTGTAAGCGTGAATTCGTTATAAGCGTGTTCGATGTAACTGTATTTTACTGTAAGTGTGAGTTCATTATAAGCGTGTTTACTATAACCGTATTTTACTGTAGGCGTTAATTCGTTATAAGCGTGTTCGATGTAACCGTATTTTACTGTAAGCGTCAATTCATTATAAGCGTGTTCACTGTAACTTTGTTTTACTGTAAGCGTCAATTCATTATAAGCGTGTTCACTGTATCTGTGTTTTACTGTAAGTGTGAATTCATTATAAGCGTGTTCACTGTAACCGTGTTTTACTGTAAGTGTGAATTCATTATAAGCGTGTTTGCTGTAACTGTATTTTACTGTAAGCGTGAATTCATTATAAGCGTGTTTGCGGTAAATGTGTTTTACTGTAAGTGTGAATTCATTATAAGTATGTTCGCTGTAACTGTGTTTTACTGTAAGCGTGAACCGTGTTTTACTGTAAGCGTGAATTCATTATAAGCGTGTTCACTGTAACTTTGTTTTACTCTAAGTGTGAATTCATTATAAGCGTGTTCGCTGTAACTGTGTTTTACTGTATATCTAAATTAAAAAACAATTTTTACCTAGAAATTAACTTTTAAAAATTTAGACTTGCAACTATGAATGAAATAACCTTTTAGACGGTTCGTTCGTTTTTGTGTTATCATAGAATTCTAAGTGCTTTGTGGTGTTTATATATCTGAGAGCTAAAACTGAATATACGATAGTTTTTTAATTTCCTCAAAATACAACACAAGAAAAACGCCAGAATTGTAAAACTTCGCTGAACAAGAAATGAATAAAACTAGGGTTTTTAAAGCAGGAAATTCCAGCATTTGAAACAGTAACAATCAATATTCGGTCAGCGTAAATATGTTTGGTGAAAAGGAGAAAAATGCTATCTCCGGGGGGGTTTTTTCCCAGATAATAAATGTCACTGTAAACTCGGGCAAAAAGTTGTGTTCAGAATTTAGACAACATTAAATCATGCTGACCTTAAGTAGATCCTCTCGAAATAATGGGTAATCAATTTGTTTATTTATTATTTTTTTCACTTTTGCTTGATGTGAATTTGGACGGATATAATGTGCATGTCAATATCAACATTGGGAAACCTGTAAATTATTTCTGGAGAGATATGACTCATTAAAGCAATACAAGCTTTAACTGACGGTAAATAAATTGAAAAATAAAAGAATAAATATTTAATATATTTGTGATATATATAACTTCATAGAATCAGAGTGAATCTGAAGAAATAAACCCGTCAAATCAGCAGAAAATGTCGATTCATGAATCATTGTCATCCTGTCAGTAATTTCTGGGCTGCGTTCAAGATCGTAGCGGCTACGAAGGGCTCGGTAGCGTTACGATCTTGAACGATGTGCTAGACTAGCCCTACGTAGGGATAACAAGCGTTAATTCATACAGTGCGTTCAAAATACCTAGATATCTAGCCTAGCAGCTACGATCTTGAACGCAGCCCTGCTCATAATCTTCGATGTACTTTGACCTCGGGGGGTCACCAGTTCGGAAAAAACGAAAGAGAGGCACTGAGCACGTGTCAGATTTGTAAACAATTTAACATTCTTATTTTATAGAAAATTCACTATCAAAATTTCATTTGAATCACACATTTGCGTAATCATTACTTTCTTAAACTTATAGTACTTTTTGTCATTCATGAAACGATGTGAAACTTTAAAACAAACGAAACGTGTGGTTACTCACATCAGTTTCCATCTTTATAGATGACCTCGGTCTCAGCAACCCGAATATGTTCGGCAATCATCGTTCCATGTCCGTATATACGACGCAATGACGGTGTGTACGAAACACTCATTGTAGGTATGCTCTCAAACAATATTCCTTAAAGTTTGTTTATTTTGCTGATTTTCCCCCCAGATCTTGGGGATTATACTAGCTCACGGCGGGTGTGACCGGTCGACAGGGGATGCTTACTCCTCCTAGGCACCTGATCCCACCTCTGGTGTGTCCAGGGGTCCGTGTTTACCCAACTATCCATTTTGTATTGCTTATAGGAGTTATGAGATTGATCACTATTCGTTATCTTTACCTTTCATGAGTTATACCGATAGGTGTTAATTGATACATGATTGGATAGTTGAAAAAATACCGTCGGTTACAGCTTGTATTGGAAAAAATACCGTCAGTTACAGCTTGTGTCCGTTACAGTTTGTGTCCATTACAGCTTCTGTCAGTTACAGCTTGTATGGGAAAAAATACCGTCAGTTACAGCTTGTGTCGGTTACAGCTTGTGTCGGTTACAGCTTGTGTCCGTTACAGCTTGTGTCGGTTACAGCTTGTGTCGGTTACAGCTTGTGTCCGTTACAGCTTGTGTCCGTTACAGCTTGTATTGCTTCAATGAGAAGTGTTTTTCTTCTGCTGTATTCAATTTCAATTCTTTATTAACTTTAAGCTATACAGCTCATCAGTTACATACATCATTAATGACACAGTTGATTACATACTGTACATATGACAAATAATACAATTACACATTTTGTTTTCGGACTTTGAATGCTAGGTTTTTATATTTCACACGATTACACCATTCTTTCAAGTTATCAACAGTAAACAATTGAACTAATTTAAACACAGGAGGTTTTTTTCCCAATAGTATGGCTTAATAAATCTTTTCCTTAAGCTTGAGTACAAAGGACGTTGTATAATGACATGAAATTCATCTTCTATTAAATTCTTACAAAATAAACATTTTCTATCAGATTTCTGAACCTGACTAAATCCCCCGGTTTCTATTGTTAAACAATCATCCATGTCAACAGCTCTATCAAATAAAGATTCATGAGTGAAGAATATAATTATCAGTATTTAAAAGCTTGTACCAATATTCAACATTATATATGTGCATTCTTTTATATTTCAATGGAAGGCGACCTAATTCAGCATAAACAGCAAAACTGCATGTAGTTTTGTATTTGGGGGGGGGGGGGGGGTTGACACCAAGACTCTTTTTACAAAATCAAGATGCAGCCTTTCAACCTTATGACCTTTATGCATACTCCATATTTCAGAAGGATAATTGCGGATACTTCCAATATAACAATCAAAAAGAGATAACATTGATTCGTGATTTAAGTATACATTCTTTTTACATTTCTATTCAAAATAAACAAAGCTTTCCTTGCCTAATCTGAGAGATGTTTCTCAGCCTTTCTAAATTTAATATTGAAATTAAATAACAACAACAACAAAAAAAGATATGAAAAAATGTCTACAATTTTTAAATTGTGTCCATCTATATGCCAATTATCTGTAGAATTAATCTTACCACCCTTGCGAAACACCGATATTTTCGTCCTTTCTTTATTAACACTCAAGTTCCATTTCTTACAGTATTAGGATAGAAAATTCAAAAGTAACTGAAGTCCCTCTTTAGTTTCAGAAAAAAGTGCAACATCATCAGCATACACTAGTAAAGATAAGTTTAATTCTCTACAATTATTTGGTACAAATCCAGTATTTTAAAAAATGCGCATACATTTTAAAGTCTTTCACATACACGTTGAATAAAATCGGGGATAGACTTTCCCCTTGCATCAAACCGACCTTATTAATGAAATTATCAGATTGGACTTATCCAGTTGATACATCACCAAGCATATTAATCAATGAGTAGAAATACTTAAAACGTCTGAGAGAGAGAGAGAGAGAGAGAGAGAGAGAGAGAGAGAGAGAGAGAGAGAGAGAGATTATTGAAATCTAGGAATATGTACGTGTATTTGTGATATACTACCAGGGTCAAGACACGGTCACTTCGAACAAAATTTGCTGTCAATTTTTGTTACAAAAACAAAGAAACTTGTGTGCCAAAATGTAATTTAATCCAAGACAAATTGATTTTAGAGATTGCTAGAGCTTCAGTGCACGGTCTTATTGATTTTAGAGGTTGCTGGAGCCTCAGTGCATGATCTTATTGATTTTAGAGGTTGCTAGAGCCTCAGTGCACGGTCTTATTGATTTTAGAGGTTGCTAGAGTCTCAGTGCATGATCTTATTGATTTTAGAGGTTGCTAGAGCCTCAGTGCACGGTCTTATTGATTTTAGAGGTTGCTAGAGCCTCAGTGCACGGTCTTATTGATTTTAGAGGTTGCTAGAGCCTCAGTGCACGGTCTTATTGATTTTAGAGGTTGCTGGAGCTCCAGTGCATGATCTTATTGGTTTTAGAGGTTGCTAGAGCTTCAGTGCATGATCTTATTGATTTTAGAGGTTACTGGAGCTCCAGTGCACGGTCTTATTGATTTTAGAGGTTGCTGGAGCTCCAGTGCACGGTCTTATTGATTTTAGAGGTTGCTGGAGCTCCAATGCATGGTCTTATTGATTTTAGAGGTTGTTGGAGCTGCAGGTCTTATTTACGAGGCCCCATTCCCATTCATGGTGTTTATTCAGAATTTGACAATGAGTGCATGGAAATTAAATAGTTCAACAGATCGGTTTATGGCGCGGTACATGTATTTATATGTTCAATGAAGGATTGTCCGTTCCTATATTGACATTAAGTTGTAACTAGGCCGGTATCGACAACATGACAATACCCCGAAAAATAGGAAAAGACAAACAAATCAAGGGGCCTAATTTTTTGCTTTGTCGTGGTACAGAATGGTCATATTTTTTTAACGCAAGCTGCGCTATAGAGAGACACGGCAACGTAATCTCCCCGCCCCACCCCACCCCACCCCTCTATAGTTACATGTACAAGGTTTATCCATGGTGTTAATTGTCAGCGTTCTATACACACGAGAGGAGTGAACTCTACATGTACATGTGTAAAACTTATACGGTACCAATTTTGATGCACCAGATGCGCATTTCGACAAATAATGTCTCTTCAGTGATGCTCAAGTCGAAATTTTGGAAATTCGAAATAACAATAAACTTGTAAGAGCTAAAAGGAAAACTAGAGTGCCAAAAACTGGAGCCAAATTCGTCCAAGGATAAGAGCTATGCATGAGGGAGATAATCCTTAATTTTGAAATGAATTTCTAAATTTTACCCCAGCAATTAAATACACACACGTATTTTCATGCTAGTAACGAAGTACTTAGCTACTGGGCTCTAGAGACCCTCGGGGACTAACAGTCCACCAGCAGAGGCCTCGACCAAGGGGTCATAATAAAACTTATACAGTATCAATTTTGATGCACCAGATGCGCATTTCGACAAATAATGTCTCTTCAGTGATGCTCAAGCCGAAAACTAGAGTGCCAAAAACTGGAGCCAAATTCGTCCAAGGATAAGAGCTATGTGTACATAAACAAATTTTCAAATTCAATATTTTATAAACTACAAATAACCAAGAGCTCACAAGGACCTATAAGATGTTTTTATTCCATACTTGAAATGAGAAATAAAATTTATAAACTTCTCATTTTTGGTCAATATACTAATTTGTCAGGCCCCTCCCTGCAATAAGTATATTTGTACATTTACGAGAATAACAGATTGTGAATGTCTTTGTCCTTGCCATTGATACTACATAATGTTCAGCCCACGACAGGGTATGTAAGTAATTAGAGCCTGTATTTTCAGTGTCCAGCGTCTCTGGAGACGGTTGATGTATAATTACATTACCGGGAAGTCCGAGCCTGGAGGTCATCAGGCGGTACGTTAGGACAAAGGTCATTGATTCAGCCAGACCCGGTACAGCACTTCGACTTCGCTTACAGTTTTGTATTTAACAATATTTTGCGCCAAACCATTATGACAATTTCAGACTTCTCACAAGGTCAAAGCAAATAAAACATTATGTATACATGTATATAGGTAGGTGTAAATGTACAAGAAATGATGGACGAAATAGAGAGTGTATATAGAAGCACATAAGGAGACCTACCGGTGTCAACTGAAGAAGGAAGGAAAATGTTTATTTCTTACGCAGGCCAATGTTGTACCTTATTTGTACAGACAAAATGTAAAAATCTCTTCTTGGATTTTATTATTACTATTCCTATCATTGATGGTTTTCTCATATTTCTTTATCATAATCTTTCCGATTTCATATATTTTCAACATTTTCCATCCCATCCCACCTCCATCCGTATTCATAAATTGCCTGCACGTCGTTCAGAAATGCGTTTCTTTAAATCTATAACCTCCTAAGGAGATATACTTTAATAAATCAGAACCTGAATGTTGAGCTGTAATAACAAATTCAACTTAATAAATATAACTTAATTGAAAACCTGATTCCTGTTAAGACAATGGGAAAGTATTCGGAAACATTATTTCAGGTTCCAGGTGTCCAAGGCGG
This sequence comes from Ostrea edulis, assembly GCF_947568905.1. Classification (NCBI taxonomy): domain Eukaryota; kingdom Metazoa; phylum Mollusca; class Bivalvia; order Ostreida; family Ostreidae; genus Ostrea; species Ostrea edulis. The sequence continues at coordinate 75,312,286 of NC_079172.1, read as the reverse complement.
CGACCAGTGACGGGTAATTACCCCAAAAGACCGAAATTACACAGAAGTAACGACAGAACGAATAAAATGGATGTCACCTCCGAATCTACTCCATGCAGCGCGACCAATTACCGCTGACAGTCAGCTGATAAGTTATGCCCAAATATAGCGGGGCCCATCTGCGCCAACAAATACATCGGGATCGGATCACGAGAGCGGAAAGAAGATGCAGGGTGATCAGGGTACTAAAAACGTTTTATGACGTTATTAATTTCAATATTAGTAGATTTGTTCAGGAATGAGACGATGACGTATGCAGCAAAAATGTCACGCTCTTTTTAATGAGAAACCTAGTAAATCAGATAATGAAAAGAATTCCTCAATAAATCAAAGGTTTGGTATTTTTAGGAATTTCATAGAAATTGGCCAGAAGAAGTTACTTTTGTCATGTTTTCATCATTTAGCCTATCCAATTAGTGACTTTTCTCGATACAAGAAAACGTTTACTCGTGAAAACGATATTTAAACACAAACATTTCCATTAAAATAGCACCTTCCACAAACATTTTACAGGGTTTTATATTAGATTTTTGGTTGTTTTATTCCTTGCAAAGAAACTCTATATTGATTACTTGTAAAATTGTGTTGATTTCATTCATGTACAGTGTACATTTACTATTTCAGTCATGTACAGTGTACATCCATTATTTTATTCATGTACAGTGTACATCTACTATTTCATTCATGTACAGTGTACATCTACTATTTCATTCATGTACAGTGTACATCTACTATTTCATTCATGTACAGTGTACATCTACTATTTCATTCATGTACAGTGTACATCTACTATTTCATTCATGTACAGTGTACATCTACTATTTCAGTCATGTACAGTGCACATTTACTATTTTACAAAGAACAAGCAGCACAATGAGTTTATTCCGGCTGTGAGTTAAAACTACACAAACAGCAGAAGTGTTTAGATAAATTTGTTCTTAAATCACAGCAGACGCATCAACGTTTCTTCAATGTTGATCAAATATGCAAGCGGTCGCAGTAGTTCAGTGGTAGAGCGTTCGCTTCATAACCGGGAGGTCGTGAGTTCGAGCCCGCTCGTGCCTCGGCTGCTTCAATCCTATGACGTAAATATAGGTAGCGATTCCTCGCCAAACACTCGGCATTTAAAAGTGAGAATTACGGGTCTTTTGGATAAGACCTTAAAAACGGATGTCGTGACAAGCGTTGGCAAGATAAAGAACCCTCACAACTACGACCCTGGGTCCAGTTGCACAAATGTTAACTCTATTAACAGACAGTTGTAAGACTTATGTTAAAGTTAACTAACCTACGTGCAACTGGGTCCAGAACGTTAAGCATAGGTCTAAACCTACAGCTGGTGACGTTTCAATCTGGGTGGAAAATTCTTAACGGGACGTAAAACAAACAGTCATCATTGATATACATGTATACTGTTGCAAATTGAGACAGTGTTGACAGTTGATGGGACGTTAAAAATCTTGATGTTGAATTAAAGTTGATAACTGGTCAAATTCAAATTGAACATTTGTTGAAATTTTACTTTAAATTACACTGATAACGGAATTGTAGTTACTGCTTTAATGAACCACAGGTGTGTCTCACTAATCAATGACGTCACAGGTGTGTCTCACTAATCATTGACGTGAAATTCTGCATTAAAGGGTCGTAAACTGAGTAAAACCCAGTATAAGTAAAATTACGATAGAACTTAAGAAAACTGTAGGAAATTTTGCATTAAAGGATTGTAAATTGCGTAAAGTCAAACATTACTTAAAATTACAATAAAGCTAAAGAAAAATGTAGGAAATTCTGCATTGAAGGGTGGTAAACTTAGCAATATTAAACACTGAGTAAGATTAAAAATGTGTTTTTACATGGAACAATGAGGAATGTGTATCATATACATTATCTAAAGATAGGTGTTGTTACGAGAAATGTTTTTGACATTGCGTTGATACGTCTTTACAGGTTGTATGATTATCTTGCTCATGTTTTCCGTAGGGATCCGGGTTAGAATAGGTCCTCAGTACCCCACCCCAGGGATCCGAGTTAGAATAGGTCCTTAGTACCCCACCCCCGGGGATCCGGGTTAGAATAGGTCCTCAATACCCCACCCCCGGGGATCCGGGTTAGAATAGGTCCTCCGTATCCCACCCCCGGGGATCTGGGTTAGAATAGGTCCTCAGTACCCCACCCCCGGGGATTCGAATTAGAATAGGTCCTCACTACCCCTGCTTGTCGTAAGAGGCGACTAAATGGGGCGGTCCTTCGGATGAGACCGCAAAAAAAACGATCGAGGCCCCGTGTCACAGCAGGTATGGCACGATAAAGATCCCCCTATGCTCAAAAGTCGTAATCACCGAGCACAGGTCTAAATGTTGCAGCCCTTCACCGGCAACGGTGACGTTTCCATATCAGTGAAAAATTCTCGCGCGGGACGTTACACAATATTCAACCAACCAACCATGTTTTATCCAGAAGGTGTGTTTTATCAGAAGGTGTGTTTTATCTGGAAAGTTGTTGGCATGACGCCGCACGCGGAGTTTAAGAAGGTATGCTACACCAGAGAAATTTGATATGGATGAAAAGTGGAGGACATGTACAACAATATTTTGATATTGAAAATATTCAAACTTACATTATATAGTTTTAAAAAATGCAAGTTTTAGTATAAAGCAATATGGAAAACAATTTAAAACCTCTGTCGGGTTAGAACCCATGATCTGAGCTACTCAGCTAGGCGGTCATATTTTTTAAATGAATAGACAAATATTTCAATCCATGTTTTAAAAGGAAGTCAGCCATTATGATGATGGAGAGTACTCCTTAAGAATGGATGCGGAATGCGAAGGTGCCGTCTTGGTGCGGTGATCGGGTCGCATGTTTTTGGTATCATTATTCGTCATGGCGAGAAGTACAACTGAGAATGATCAGACCTACCATCGTTTTGTGCATGTGTTGTGATGAGCCTGTGATTTTGTCGTTTGCTACATTCTGTATTTTCCTGATTGAACAAGTGAAGATAACGAACAATGATCAATCTCATAGATCCTATAAAAGAATACAAAATTAAAAGAAGGGCAAACACGGGCCCCTGGACACAACAGACGTGGGATCAGGAGTACTTGGAGTACGCATCTCCTGTTGGCCGTTGACACCCGCCGTGAACCATCCATCCATATATATATATATATATATATATATATATATATATATACATGTATATATATATATATATATATATATATATATATATATATATATATATATATATATATCAGGTAAACGGAGTACTCGGTAGTCAAAGTCATTGTATAATGAACGTCTTCACAATCGGTATGAAACACATCAGACAGCATTCGACCCAGTGATAGGTTATATTTGCGAATCAACTTATTAAAACGACCATAGAAAATTCGCGAAATACTTTAAACAATAGTGTTGAAACTCCTGTAACATCAACATTGTCTGCCTCGATTTAAAAATAAATCATATGTAGAACATGCCTATGCGTATCGAATCAGATGAGAGACATAAACACCACATGCAGATGATAGTGGAATGAATACTGTTACATTAATATATTAAGCTGACAATGGAGAAGCTGAAGCCATCTCTAATTTGTCATAAAGTTGAACGTTTTGTTTGCCGTTGACATTTATGAAGCATATATGAACGACTATGTGGTGTCTTTTATTATTGCAATATGGTTTATCATCCGTCGTGCGTTAACAGCATTTTTAACTTCTAGATAACTACCATCCCAATTCTTTTCAAATTTGGTATGAAGCATTATTGATACAGGGGAGGCATAAATTGTAATTTTCTGGAATATTGCACCCAAAGTACGATAGTCTTCAGGCTGTCATTTTCAACTATATCGAATTCATCAGTAATGGCATGTCCAGCTGAACTTCGGTCAACAATGTCGAGGGGTGACGATTTCACAAGTTATCTTCCAAAACATGTAAATTCTTTTTTATACTGAATGATTTAAGAATGTATATTAAATAAATTAGTGTAATGTAACAACTACTTTGAATCGCATGCGCAAACATTCTTCACAGTTTACAATTTTATACTGTTACCCGTTGCTATGCCCAAACTGAAAAATGTCGCAAAAATTAAGCCAGTTAGACTCATGCGGAACTTTAGAATACCTCATCTCGGAAATGCAAACATTTACTGTTCTTATACTTTCTTGTAAATTAGACGAACTTGATTGGTTTAGAGACATCTGTTGGACCCTCTGGGTAACAGTACATAGCAACGGTTGACAATGCATAACGACGGGTAACAGTATAAAAGATAATATTACATGTTTTGTCATGTTTGTAGGATAACATGTGAAATTGTCACCCGGCAAAAAATCATTGTTGACCGAGGCAAAGTTCTTCTACAAAACATGCAATATTTTTATAATGAGTCTAACTGGCTTAATTTCTGCGACATTTCATTTATATAGAGCTCTGTACAAGTCTTTGTACCTATCTCATTATCTGGCATAATGCACTCTAGTTTGGGATGTAAAGATACTCTATCAAAATACACTCTTTTGTTTGAGCTCTACGTTATTTTTATGGAATGGAGACAAACTACATAGCAATGTTCTGTGAATTCAATTTTTTATGCACAAATTCCCCCAAATACCCCTCTGTCACTATATGACTATCACTGAACTGTATTCTGTTTCCAAAGAACCTCCCCACTTTAGCTGTAGCATGTGGTCCCTTTTCAAAGAAAAATTGATTTATCTATAATTATACTTTTGGGTAAATATTGAAAATACTGAATTGTGTCTCCAATAAGTGTACAGTCCTTTTCCCCTGAGATCTTGGAAGATAAGGGTAGAAACCTAAGTTTTAAATGGTCATCCTTAGCCTGAACACTACAGAATTACTACCCGAGGTCAATACAGATAAATGAGGTGGATTTTTATTGTATTTATTTTTATAAATTTCATTACCAGCACAAAATTGTCCAGTTTGCGTTTTGGATATAATTTTCTTTATTACAAAAAAGACTTATAATAGAACAAAGAAATCTGGACAACCTTGTGTTCAATACAAACAAAGGCTTTAAAAACCGGTCATACGATGAATATCAATAGAGATTTAACACAGAAAAACTCAGCTTCAAAAGATGGCATAGCGCTTAATGTTAACAAACTTTTCAGTAAAATAAAATGCCAAATCTTTAAGTTAAGATATCAATGAACATCTTGGAGCATTGTAAATTGTATAATTCAAACTTCGATTTTTAACTAAATGATCGGGGGTCATATGTCACAGCTCAAGTGGAAAGGTCCTTTATATCATTGAATTAACATGTGAAATGTAAACCAGCTTGTGTTCCCTGTTGAATTTGATCTTGAATCAATTTGAATCAAAACTCTTGATTCTGAGGTTAAGGGTCAAACCTATGAATATTTTAATCCATTTGGTCTATAATGTCAATAATTTAATTCTCTAGCAATGAGACTTATAGTGAAATATTTACATGTTTCAGAATTTAAAAAATCTGTTTTAAAACACGTTTTTATTTCAACCTGGAATATTAAGGTTTTTTTTATAAACGCATGCCTATGGTTCACGTATTGCAGTCCTGTTTTAGAGGACAGGTTCACGTATTGCAGTCCTGTTTTAGAGGACAGGTTCACGTATTGCAGTCCTGTTTTAGAGGACACGTCCACGTATTGCAGTCCTGTTTTAGAGGACACGTTCACGTATTGCAGTCCTGTTTTAGAGGACAGGTTCACGTATTGCAGTCCTGTTTTAGAGGACAGGTTCACGTATTGCAGTCCTGTTTTAGAGGACACGTTCACGTATTGCAGTCCTGTTTTAGAGGACACGTTCACGTATTGCAGTCCTGTTTTAGAGGACAGGTTCACGTATTGCAGTCCTGTTTTAGAGGACACGTTCACGTATTGCAGTCCTGTTTTAGAGGACAGGTTCACGTATTGCAGTCCTGTTTTAGAGGACAGGTTCACGTATTGCAGTCCTGTTTTAGAGGACAGGTTCACGTATTGCAGTCCTGTTTTAGAGGACAGGTTCACGTATTGCAGTCCTGTTTTAGAGGACAGGTTCACGTATTGCAGTCCTGTTTTAGAGGACAGGTTCACGTATTGCAGTCCTGTTTTAGAGGACACGTCCACGTATTGCAGTCCTGTTTTAGAGGACACGTTCACGTATTGCAGTCCTGTTTTAGAGGACAGGTTCACGTATTGCAGTCCTGTTTTAGAGGACAGGTTCACGTATTGCAGTCCTGTTTTAGAGGACAGGTTCACGTATTGCAGTCCTGTTTTAGAGGACACGTCCACGTATTGCAGTCCTGTTTTAGAGGACACGTTCACGTATTGCAGTCCTGTTTTAGAGGACAGGTTCACGTATTGCAGTCCTGTTTTAGAGGACAGGTTCACGTATTGCAGTCCTGTTTTAGAGGACACGTTCACGTATTGCAGTCCTGTTTTAGAGGACAGGTTCACGTATTGCAGTCCTGTTTTAGAGGACAGGTTCACGTATTGCAGTCCTGTTTTAGAGGACAGGTTCACGTATTGCAGTCCTGTTTTAGAGGACAGGTTCACGTATTGCAGTCCTGTTTTAGAGGACAGGTTCACGTATTGCAGTCCTGTTTTAGAGGACACGTCCACGTATTGCAGTCCTGTTTTAGAGGACACGTTCACGTATTGCAGTCCTGTTTTAGAGGACAGGTTCACGTATTGCAGTCCTGTTTTAGAGGACAGGTTCACGTATTGCAGTCCTGTTTTAGAGGACAGGTTCACGTATTGCAGTCCTGTTTTAGAGGACACGTCCACGTATTGCAGTCCTGTTTTAGAGGACACGTTCACGTATTGCAGTCCTGTTTTAGAGGACAGGTTCACGTATTGCAGTCCTGTTTTAGAGGACACGTCCACGTATTGCAGTCCTGTTTTAGAGGACACGTTCACGTATTGCAGTCCTGTTTTAGAGGACAGGTTCACGTATTGCAGTCCTGTTTTAGAGGACACGTTCACGTATTGCAGTCCTGTTTTAGAGGACACGTTCACGTATTGCAGTCCTGTTTTAGAGGACAGGTTCACGTATTGCAGTCCTGTTTTAGAGGACAGGTTCACGTATTGCAGTCCTGTTTTAGAGGACAGGTTCACGTATTGCAGTCCTGTTTTAGAGGACAGGTTCACGTATTGCAGTCCTGTTTTAGAGGACACGTCCACGTATTGCAGTCCTGTTTTAGAGGACACGTTCACGTATTGCAGTCCTGTTTTAGAGGACAGGTTCACGTATTGCAGTCCTGTTTTAGAGGACAGGTTCACGTATTGCAGTCCTGTTTTAGAGGACACGTCCACGTATTGCAGTCCTGTTTTAGAGGACACGTCCACGTATTGCAGTCCTGTTTTAGAGGACAGGTTCACGTATTGCAGTCCTGTTTTAGAGGACACGTCCACGTATTGCAGTCCTGTTTTAGAGGACACGTCCACGTATTGCAGTCCTGTTTTAGAGGACACGTCCACGTATTGCAGTCCTGTTTTAGAGGACAGGTTCACGTATTGCAGTCCTGTTTTAGAGGACACGTCCACGTATTGCAGTCCTGTTTTAGAGGACACGTCCACGTATTGCAGTCCTGTTTTAGAGGACAGGTTCACGTATTGCAGTCCTGTTTTAGAGGACAGGTTCACGTATTGCAGTCCTGTTTTAGAGGACAGGTTCACGTATTGCAGTCCTGTTTTAGAGGACAGGTTCACGTATTGCAGTCCTGTTTTAGAAGACAGGTTCACGTATTGCAGTCCTGTTTTAGAGGACAGGTTCACGTATTGCAGTCCTGTTTTAGAGGACACGTCCACGTATTGCAGTCCTGTTTTAGAGGACAGGTTCACGTATTGCAGTCCTGTTTTAGAGGACAGCAAACTGTAAAAACATTGAGTGCATCACTTACGAAGTTTCTATCTGCCTTACTTAGTTATGAATGAGCTTAAAACAGAGACAGACAGAAAGAGAGACAAACCAACTATGCCCCCAATATTCAATATCGGGGAAATAAAAACTCTAAAAGCATGCTAACATAATGACGACTGGTTAGCCTTACAATCTGTGTTCCCATTACCGCTTCGTGACAGTTAAAGTCAAAGAGAGATAACTCTTGCAGTGCAACTAAAAAATATTACATATCAAGACACAAGAACTTTTTGAATACGTACTCTGCACTTGAATTCATGCTCAGTACTCCTAATGATACTCATACTCAATATCCCATTTTATGAATGATAAGAACTATTTCATTTCACAGTCAGTACATATTTTAACTGTTTACGGATGAATTTTATGAATGATAAGAACTATTTCATTTCACAGTCAGTACATATTTTAACTGTTTACGGATGAATTTTATGAGTGATAAGAACTATTTCATTTCACAGTCAGTACATATTTTAACTGTTTACGGATGAATTTTATGAATGATAAGAACTATTTCATTTCACAGTCAGTACATATTTTAACTGTTTACGGATGAATTTTATGAATGATAAGAACTATTTCATTTCACAGTCAGTACATATTTTAACTGTTTACGGATGAATTTTATGAATGATAAGAACTATTTCATTTCACAGTCAGTACATATTTTAACTGTTTACGGATGAATTTTATGAATGATAAGAACTATTTCATTTTACAGTCAGTACATATTTTAACTGTTTACGGATGAATTTTATGAATGATAAGAACTATTTCATTTCACAGTCAGTACATATTTTAACTGTTTACGGATGAATTTTATGAATGATAAGAACTATTTCATTTTACAGTCAGTACATATTTTAACTGTTTACGGATGAATTTTATGAATGATAAGAACTATTTCATTTCACAGTCAGTACATATTTTAACTGTTTACGGATGAATTTTATGAATGATAAGAACTATTTCATTTCACAGTCAGTACATATTTTAACTGTTTACGGATGAATTTTATGAATGATAAGAACTATTTCATATTTTAACTGTTTATGGATGAATTTGATTCCTAACATTTTGCGGGAAAATCTTATGTATCTCTGTCGTATGGTGGGCGGATTTACGGGAGTGTAATGTATATTTCATAAGCATTTATTTTTAGATCTTCTACTTTCCATTGTATATCTTAAATCTTGAAGAAAACAAAACCCCGTCTTAATAGATACATGATATAATTATATCGTGTATTTATTAAGACGGGATTTTTTTTTTTCAAGATTCTTAAAAATATCAATGATAAAGTTCTTCCTAATAAAAAAAAAAAAGGTCTTCGTAACGGTTCAATACTTGTATCGGTGTAGCGAAGTCGCGCAGGATAATCAGTACATGTATATCTTTTATGGTATAGCAGGCATGAATCGGAGGATTGGGAGAGGGTCACCCTGCGTTGCCCTTTCACATTTTTTAACAATTCGAATTTTTTGTTATTGTGTATTTTAAATGAATGAGAGGAAGTTTATAAATAAAAACTACTCAGCGAAGTATGATCATGAGCATTATCTAGTAAACGCCTACCCACTCACCCACCCACCCACCCACCCATACGATGTTTGTGGGGGAAATGGTTTGAGGCACCCATAATAGAAGACTCTAGTACCCCCATGATTGAAGAAAATGAAACTTAAGAGAAAAAAATTGAGGCAATCACTGTAAAAGATTCCAACACCACCCACCCCACCTCCGAATTAGGATTTTGCAGATAGCTTTAGCCCAAACATTTTTTTACTTATAAGATTACATGTATTTGAAAAGCCAACATCTGATTTATGTTCCGACTGCAATCCCCACCCCCACCCCCACCCCCACCCCATTCATTTTGCAAAACGATGGTGCATGCTTGTATATAATCCCAAATTACAAAACATGATATCTTATGAAATCATAAAACAACTACTTTTTGTAGTAGAAGAGATGTAATATATATACATATAGAGAAAAATTTATTTTGTTTATGGAGTGATATATTTAATTTAGTATTCAGTGTCCAAACAGTATGGTATAGGAAAATTTAACCGACTCCGCCAACATGGCCATTTCTGCTTCCTCCCAATTCCAATTGTGCATTTTCTTTGCGTTCTTTTCACTCATTGTTTTGGTCCAGACGACAAGTGAAAAAAACGAAAGTATGATGTTACGTGGTAACTAATTCAGTACTTAGTGGAGTAGTAACTAGCTGCAATAATGTAGCTCTCTCCGATTTTTTTATTTGGGGGTGGGGGTGGGGGTGGGGGGTGGTACAACTCCATGGTTAGGGTTAGGGTTAGGGTTATGATCTCCGTAATGGTGCAAATGTGGGAGTGATTCATTCCTGCAACATTTTCGATCATTCTTAACATTTGGTGACTTTCTTTACGTAAATAAAATGACATTCTATGTTTTTTAGTCAATATATATAAATTTACAACCTGCAACTTGCGATTTGTGAGGCTCTATTCTATTGTTTTAAACAATTTCGATACATTCCAATTTCTCGATTCATATACTTTGAGTTTGATGCACTGAAGTTTCAACTTTCGATTGTCAAGTCATTTGCATATGCCATATAAGTCCACATCAATAGACAAGCACGGTGGCGAAAGCTATTTTGTCGGAATTAAAAAGGTTTAGATTTAATATCAAGTTAAACAAGAGGCCCATGGGCCACATCGCTCACCTTGGTCCATATCAGAAGATTTTCCATATCTATTTGCATGTAAAACCGTAGTCCCTATTATGGCCCCAAGCCTACCCCTGGAGGCCATGGTTTTTGCAAACTTGAATCTACACTATGTCAGAAAGCTTTCATGTAAATGTGAACTTCTTTGGCCCAATGGTTCTTGAGAAGAAGATTTTTAAAGATTTTCCCTATATATTTGTATGTAAAACTTTGATCCCCTATTGTGGCCCCATCCTACCCCAGGGGGGCATGATTTTAATAAACCTGAATCTTCACTATACCAGAAAGCTTTCATATAAATCTCAGCTTTTCTGGCTTAGTGGTTCTGGGAAGAAGATTGTTAAAGATTTTTCCTATATATTTGTATGTAAAACTTTGACTCCCTATTGTGGCCCCATCCGACCCCCGGGGGCCATGATTTTAACAATTTATAATCTGTACTATATCAGAAAGCTTTCATATAAATCTCAGCTTTTCTGGCTTAGTGGTTCTTGGGAAGAAGATTGTTAAAGATTTTTCCTATATATTTGTATGTAAAACTTTGACCCCCTATTGTGGCCCCATCCGACCCCCGGGGGCCATGATTTTAACAATTTAGAATTTGCACTATATCAGAAAGCTGTCATATAAATCTCAGCTTTTCTGGCTCAGTGGTTCTTGAGAAGAAGATTTTTAAAGATTTTTCCTATATATTTGTATGTAAAACTTTGATCCCCTATTGTGGCTCCATCCTAACCCAGGGGGGCATGATTTTAACAAACCTGAATCTGCACTATATCAGAAAGCTTTCAGGTAAATCTCAGCTTTTCTGGCTGAGTGGTTCTGGGAAGAAGATTTTTAAAGATTTTCCCTATATATTTGTATGTAAAACTTTGATCCCCTATTGTGGCCCCATCCTACCCCAGGGGGGCATGATTTTAATAAACCTGAATCTTCACTATACCAGAAAGCTTTCATATAAATCTCAGCTTTTCTGGCTTAGTGGTTCTGGGAAGAAGATTGTTAAAAAATTTTCCTATATATTTGTATGTAAAACTTTGACCCCCTATTGTGGCCCCATCCGACCCCCGGGGGCCATGATTTTAACAATTTATAATCTGTACTATATCAGAAAGCTTTCATATAAATCTCAGCTTTTCTGGCTTAGTGGTTCTTGGGAAGAAGATTGTTAAAGATTTTTCCTATATATTTGTATGTAAAACTTTGATCCCCTATTGTGGCCCCATCCGACCCCCGGGGGCCATGATTTTAACAATTTAGAATTTGCACTATATCAGAAAGCTGTCATATAAATCTCAGCTTTTCTGGCTCAGTGGTTCTTGAGAAGAAGATTTTTAAAGATTTTTCCTATATATTTGTATGTAAAACTTTGATCCCCTATTGTGGCCCCATCCTAACCCAGGGGGGCATGATTTTAACAAACCTGAATCTGCACTATATCAGAAAGCTTTCAGGTAAATCTCAGCTTTTGTGGCTGAGTGGTTCTGGGAAGAAGATTTTTAAAGATTTTTCCTATATATTTGTATGTAAAACTTTGACCCCCTATTGTGACCCCATCCGACCCCCGGGGGCCATGATCTTAACAATTTATAATCTGCACTATATCAGGAAGCTTTCATATAAACCTCAGCTTTTATGTCTCAGTGGTTCTTGAGAAGAAGATTTTAAAAGATTTTTCCTATAAATTTGTATGTAAAACTTTGATGTCCCCCTTGAGGCCCCATCCAATCCCCAGGGTCCATGATTTTAACAAACTTGAATCTGCACTATATCCAAAAAAAACAACAACCGAAAACAAAAACAAAAAACAAAACTTTGACCCCCTATTGTGGCCCCATCCGACCCCCGGGGGCCATGATTTTAACAATTTAGAATCTGCATTATATAAGGAAGCTTTCATATAAATCTCAGCTTTTCTGGCTCAGTGGTTCTTGAGAAGAAGGTTTTTAAAGATTTTCCCTATATATTTGTATGTAAAACTTTGATCCCCTATTGTGGCCCCATCCGACCCCCGGGGGCCATGATTTTAACAATTTAGAATCAGCATTATATAAGGAAGCTTTCATATAAATCTCAGCTTTTCTGGCTCAGTGGTTCTTGAGAAGAAGATTTTTAAAGATTTTCCCTATATATTTGTATGTAAAACTTTGATCCCCTATTGTGGCCCCATCCGACCCCCGGGGGCCATGATTTTAACAATTTAGAATCTGCATTATATAAGGAAGCTTTCATATAAATCTCAGCTTTTCTGGCTCAGTGGTTCTTGAGAAGAAGATTTTTAAAGATTTTTCCTATATATTTGAATGTAAAACTTTGATCCCCTATTGTGACCCCATCCGACACCCGGGGGCCATGATTTTAACAATTTAGAATCTGCACTACCTAATAAAGCTTATCTATAAATTTCATCTTTTCTGGCCCAGTGGTTCTTGAGAAGAAGATTTTTTAATGACTCTACCCTATTTTTACCTTTTCTTGATTATCTCCCCTTGGAAGGTGGCCTGGCCCTTTATTTTAACAATTTAAAATGTTTTGTGCCAACTTTGGTTGAAATTGGCCCAGTGGTTGTTGAGAAGAAGTTGAAAATGTGAAAAGTTTACAGACGGACGGACGCCGGAATACGGGTGATCAGAAAAGCTCACTTGAGCTTTCAGCTCAGGTGAGCTAAAAACGAACAGCAGAGAGTAAATTCTGTAATGAAATCATTATTTTTTTCGTTGGATGGAGGTATACCACGAAAAAAAAATCCCCGGAAAACTGCATCATTGCGCGTAGCGTATGATGCAAAAGTTTTCCGTCTTTTTTTTCGCGGTATACCTCCATCCATCGAAAAAATAATGAATCTATTTCTTATCATTTAATATTTTAAAACAATGAGTTTATATGATAAAACATTATTTGATTAGAGTTGAATTAACGAGTTATTCTTGGACTACATTCTATGTCATTTCGAGATGGGCGTAGTAATTTGTGAATGCACAACTTTAAAAAAAAATCAAATCCGTTAGGCCTGATGGCGACTTCCACGAACTGTTATTATTGTTGAGCAAACAAGTTTCCTCAAATAGCCTTGTTTATTTCATTTTGCATAATCAATTATTATTTATATTTGATATTTGTTTGTTTTTGTTTAGTAAATTTATATAGATCGATAGAACTGTTAGGTTTTTCTTTTCAGGATTCCCTAATCTATATATAAATACGAAGCATCCAGAGGAATCTCCAGCATTCCAATACAAAGTAGTTCCGGCCATTTTTTTTTCTCGTTGGATACGATATTCCAATAATTTTTCAACCAATGAAAAAGCGTGTAACATGTAAAATTAAATGATTTCTGCAACCATATGATTTTCCTTTCTTTGTTGGAGTGGCTCGAGTAACTACATTTTCGCTCTGATTGTCAATGTTTAGGTTTTTCAGTAGATCCACCTACGAGATCTCGCGATAACAAGTGTAACGTATTTCCTTATACGTAAGAAGGCTATCAAAGTTCGTGCCTTGTCAATTCAAGGGTTCGAGGTGTAATTAGAACAGCAACTTTCATTGATAAAATAAAATTGGGAATGTTATTAGAAATTGGGCCTGCAGATATATACAAATATGGCCTAACCCTACCCAGGTTAATAATTACTATGAAATCAAGGAAAGTCAATCAACATACAAAGATCAGGGGTTCACCAAATGCTTTATAATATCAAAATAATTTAACAATGGGTATGACCACCCTCAACCAACGACTTGCTGACCTCAGACTAAAGCTTGTACTGCAGCCTTATTCAGGACACACAGTACAAGTGACAGTCCTACAACTGCTGCACACACTGTAGAGCCTTATTCAGGCAGGCACTGTGAGCAACAGCCTGGTCGTCAGTCAAGTCCAGTACACAGGCCAGACGAATTATGTGGCTAGCCTTTATCTGGTCGACCTCGACAGTGGCAGGCCTCTTACTACTAAGGTCAGCTTATTAAAGGGAATCAAACACTGGCTTACTCAGTAAATCACTTTATTGCTTGCAACTTACTGTTGAACTTATCCACCACGTCTTCTCGCTCTGGGCTTGACAATAACTGACCGACGACAACTGTTTCGCGCTGTATTTATAGTGTTAGGTCATGTGACTAAATTACGGATGTTCACATTGAAAACTACAATGTAAAACCTGGATGGTCGATGGATAAATTTCCGGAATATTACACAAGCATGGCGGAGCAGACGAAGAATATTCCATTTAAATAAAAACATTGAAGTTTAATATTTTATCAAAAATACACCCGAAATACCATTATTAAAAATTCAAGGAGGGGAAATGGGACATGAAATCCTGTACACAAGCACCAGGGCGTTTAATTGATCAAGATATAAGGCCCACGGTGGGTGTGATTGGTCGACAGGGGATGCTTACATCTCCTAGGCACCTGATCCAACCTCTGATATATAAACTGTTCATGAATCCGTGTTTGCCCAATTCTTAATTTTGTATTCCTTTTAGAAGTTATGAAATTCATCACTGTTCGTTATCTTCACCTTTCCACACGTGCAAAATTAAGACCACGTGGCTATTTTTGTAGATTAATTAAATTATAGCTATTTTACTGTCATTTGTCTATATATATATATATATATATATATATATATATATATATATATACACATGTATATATATATATATATATATATATATATATATATATATATATATAACGAACAGTGATCAATCTCATAACTCCTATCAGCAATACAAAATAGAGTTCGGCAAACATGGTCCCCGGATATACCAGAGGTGGGATCAGGTGCCTAGGAGGAGTAGGCATCCCTTGTCGACCGATCGCAACCGCCGTGAGCCCCATATCTTGATCAGGTAAACTCCGTTATCCGTAGTCAAAATCAGAACGGCTTAACAATCGGTATGAAACACGTTATACAGCATTTGATCCAATGATAGGTTGTATTGGTAAACTAGATCGTTATATCAACCATAGTATATCTTAATGTCAAGTTGAATGCCACAGGAAGAGATTTTTTCTTCTCACGTGGAAGTGTTTGAATAAATTCTGCTTCATAGGAATATAAAAACAGGTCAGCTAACAAAGGAGGACAATTCGTGACCATGGGAATTCCAGCAGACTGTTGGAAGACCTGATCACCAAAAACCACGAATATATTGTCAATGACGAACTCCAGCATAGTTTTTATTTCAACTTCAGAGTACTTGTGCGTGGAATCGGAGTGGCGTTTAACAACGTAAGAACAAGGTACGATTGTATACATAAAAAGGCCCAAAAATTTTCTCTCTATAAAATGTGTCTGGAATTAACCTTAATAAGCGTTTTAAGAAAGTAAAATATATGCCAGGTATACTATGTCAACAAATTAAGAATGGTATTTCTAATTGGATAGCATTATGACATCATGAATAAGACATTTCCCGCCTTTTTTTCAAAATAAGCCTGAAAACTGTCAAATGTCATACAGATTATTGCTCAGGAAAAGATGTGCGCATTTGTCGAGCAAAATAAAAATGATAGATATTGTGTATTATTTTAAGATGAAAAACATATTTGAATATGAATTTGCTCGACGCATTCGCTGTATGTTTTCTGAAAAGAAAACCACCTGAATTTGTGGATATTTTCATTGAAAATGGCATTTTTGCAATTTTATGCCAACTTCTAGGTCTCGTCATATGACATAAATCATTTTGCTGATCAAACTGAGCGGATTTTGGGTTTGCTAATCCATTCCTTATTTGAATGCCAGGGTTTGAGCTCCAAGTGAAATCATCGATATTTTGGGCCAAATGACTTTAGAAACTGTACCTTCTTCTTTTTTAGATGGTTGATCACTAGATTGGAATATTTGCACGTTGATTGTTATAGATACACAACATACGTTTATGAAAGTCACACAAGTACCGTGCGCGACGTCATAAGCTTTTGACGTTTAAGTGTACTTCTGTATTTTTTTAATTTAGAATAATTCTCATCCCATATGCATGTGGTGCAAATCTACATAAAATCAACTCCCATCAGTACTTTCAGCAGTTTGATTATATATTTGTTTCTACCCAGTGATCAAGTGTCAATGTTGTTGTTTCAAACTCAGTAGATCACTTTACGACCAATACACAACCGTATATAAGTTGATCAACACATTTCTAAAACAAAATTCTACCAAACAATTCACAACCATGTCTCGTAATTGCCATGAGTAGTTTCTTAGGTTTGCTGAGGTAAAGTTTTTGCAATTATAAATTAACCTTTTGTTGACTATGCAATTTTTAATTTAAAAAAGAAGCGTGTTGATATATGATAAATACATCCCGCAGTTCTGTTTAACTGTTGCCGCTTCATTAAACAAGGCAAAAATCAAAATTCCAAAACATTTAGAAAGATGTTCTTATATGACTTAATTTGTTTAGGCCATATCATTAAATGATTTGCTAATGAAAATGTTCTTTTAGATCAAACCCACACTATTTATTAATTAAAATCACAAGGTACAGACTATCAATAAGAAAATGAATATAAATCACTAGATACAAAATATAATCACTAATATACAATATCAATTACAACATATAGAATATGAATCACAATAGAATAGACACTACAACATGAAAGGTGAAGATAACGAACAATGATCAATCTCATAACTCCTATAAGCAATACTAAATAGTTGGGCAAACACGGACCCCTGGACACACCAGAGGTGGGATCATGTGCCTAGGAGGAGTTAGCATCCCCTGTCGACCGGTCACACCCGCCGTGAGCCCTATGTCCCGATCAGGTAAACGGAGTTATCCGCAGTCAAAATCAGTGTGCCAAGAACGGCTTAACAATCGGTATGAAACACATCAGACAGCATTTGACCCAATGATAGGTTGTATTGACAAACTAGATCGTTATAACGACCATAGAATTTGCGAAATGCTTACTTCAATCGAGACTGTTGAAACCCCTGTACCATCAACTTGTTTGTCAGTAGCTTACCTCGATTTAAAAACTGACTATACGCAGAATAAGCTCTTACATATCGAATCAGTTGAGAGATATAAACACCATATGCAGGTGATAATGAAATATTGCTACATAAATATGGGAAGTTGACGATGGAGAAGCTGAAATCATCCCGTTTGTCATACAGTTGAGTTGTCAGTTTTCCGTTAATGTCTACTTTCAATAAAATATCTAAGTATGAAACAGAAGTGGACGACTCTGTGGTGTCCTTTATTTCGAACTCACAGGGATATATCAAATCGACATATGAATGAAAGTTATTATTGTTAATAGACAAAACGTCATCGATATATCGAAATGTCGAATTGAAGGCAACAACGAGAGATTTTTTCTTCTCATGTAGAAGTTTTTGAATAAATTATATTTCATATGAATATAGAAACAGGTCAGCTAACAAAGGAGGACAATTCGTGCCCATGGGAATTCCAACAGACTGTAGGAAGACCTGATTACCAAAGACCACGAAGATATTGTCAATGAGGAACTCCAGCATTATTTTTATTTCAACTTCAGAGTACTTGTGCGTGGAATCAGAGTGGTGTTTAACAAAGTAAGTTTTTGAATGACTGATCACTAGATATGAATATTTCCGTTTTCCATAGAATATGAATCACAATAGAATAGAAACCACAACATATAGAATATAAAACACAGGATATGGAATGTAGATTCCAAGATTATATGATAAAACTACAAGTCCTTGAATATAGATCGTCTGATTAAAAACTGGGTACACAAGCTATAGAAAATTATTGTTGAATATAAATCACAAGATTATTAAATACTGGAATAGAATACAGTATATACACGCCATAGTCAATCAAAACATAAATCTATGTACACCTGAACCACTATAAAACCTTTCAGATGTTTTTTATATTAAAAAAGCAGCTGATATTTATAGCATTATCTTTTAGTTAAAATATTTTTTTTCAAAGAGGTTACCAATGTTTAGGTAGTCGTAAAACGATGAAATGAGTGTATTAATGTTCACATTATACAATCAAGAAATTGTAATAAAGTATTTATGCACTAAAAACAAGTAATAAAAAAAAAAGTAAGAAAAACACCTGGTTTAAACGCAGAGTGTATGTCGGTGACCTCATGCGTGATCATGAGAGGGATTCTACTAGCTTTTCTAGTAAGATTGTAGAATCCTTCTCTTGATCACGCAAGTTAACTACTTGGATGGGTGACCACTACTGTGTCTGGGAGAGTTTCAAAGATGTCATGTCAGATCAGATGTCTCGGAGGAATATTTCCAGTTCCTGTGTTGTATTGTTTTTAGGACATATTATTTCCTTTATCAACGTTCGTTGTTCTTCAGCTTCTATTACCGGTATTTGAGGGTTTATGGGTTTATTCCTTATCGTCGTTTTTTGTTCTTCTGTTAGATATTGATCCTTGTATTTACTGTAAATAAAACTTACAGCAGATGGAGACAGAGCAATAAATATAAAGGATATAAAACTGTCAAAATGGCGGCTGTTTTTTAATTTCTGACTACTAAGCAATGCTTCAATCGTTATAAAAATGTAGGAAAATACGACCAGACATTTGAAAAGAAATAAATAAAAGCGGTGGCTAAAATTCAATTCCGCCATTACTTTTGAAAATATTTC
This sequence comes from Ostrea edulis, assembly GCF_947568905.1. Lineage (NCBI taxonomy): Eukaryota > Metazoa > Mollusca > Bivalvia > Ostreida > Ostreidae > Ostrea > Ostrea edulis. The sequence goes on along the minus strand of NC_079172.1, from coordinate 75,292,961 downwards.
TTCAGGGCAGTTTTTTGCTATTGCATCTGGCTGTACATTGCGATTGGCCTGTTCAAACATCTCGTTTAGTACTTCCGTTGACATATTTACAAGTTCAGAATAATATTTACCCATATGAACCACGGCTGTAAGAAATATCAAAAAATACCGGAAGAGATCAATTCTTGCAGGAAGAATTACAAATAGTAAGTATGTGATTTCACGAAAGAAAAATGTTAAACCCGAAAGAATCGATCTATGACAAAGGACTAATAATATTAATGAAACCCATATAAGGAAGCAGCACATATTGTTTTTAATGGGTTTTTTTTTTTCAGGGTTAGTGTTTTCTTTAGTGGTGGGATTCCTATCAGTTAATAGCGTTCCAGAACAAGTCTGCAATGATACTTCTGTATAGCTTTCTGTATCAAAATAATTAGTAACACATAATGCATTGCATGTTTTTACGCTACAACAACAACCGCAACAAACGTAAGTCACAATAGCAACACCAACCAATAGCAGTACAAAAAGAGCAAGCATCACTCCTAGAAGTACAAAGCCTAGTACAGATAGAAGTATAAGAAAAAGAAAGACAAATACGCTACACCACTTGGTCCATTCGCGTGAATCTTCAGTTTCACCACTGTTCGGGGTACCACAAGAACAACATGTAAGACTGTTCATGATACACCGAATATTTTTACGAATTTTTCCTACGAAAGTAGATTCTTCATCTTTGTCATTCAACAAGAAACATTTATTTGAAAATGTTTCATACTTGTGCACCGCTACAACTGCCCCCAATATAACTGAGAGAATTGATAAGATTAAATCACATTGATATGCACTGTAGCTACATTTGGTCAGGGAACAGAGTGGCTCTACAGGTTTAAGTATGTTCAAATAGGTATCTCCTTCATTCTTTGATATTTTATATCGGTATACTATGTTATAAAGATTAGTTGGCAAAACAACTACTAAATAGAGAAAACCAATCAGTCTTGCTGATGGTACATTAAACATCCCAGTAAGCCAACCTTTAGAACTATTAAATTTCGTAAAGAGAATCTTTTGAAATATTCTTTTGATCCCATATGGTCTGTCATTTTCCTTGTATGGCATTGTTTCCCATTTGAATACGCACCATTTTCTATTTGACACGTCGGTAGTGGTGTCAGGTGTTATGTCCAACAGACGAAATAGCCAAACGTATTGTAAAGCCAGAATAAAACAAAAAACTGGAATGAGGTTTAGTCGAGTCGTCTTGCCAACGTCAAAGAATTCATCCCCATATTGAGCTGTGCAATTTAAATCATAGCCATTCCAAACTGTTGTTACCCAATATATTCCTTCACGTAGCCAGTCAGACTTAATTTTTCTATTACAAAGCAGGAAATTTTCGGAATGATTTGTAAACAAAGTACTCCATAATATTTGTTTGGCGTTTTCAACGGATTTCTCTGTGAACGCGCAATACTTGTTTTCTAGCGTCACGGAAATGTCTATATGTTTTTGCTCTCCGATGTATTCAAACAAATCAAAGGTAACTATGTCACTGTCTACCGGAAGCTGCGCTAAATGCTTCTCAGATTTCATCACGAACAGCCATTGCATTAATCTGTTCTTTAAATGAGGATCATCCTGTAAAGTCTTTGACCTTGAAACAAGATGACTTTTCACATGTACATAAATCAGAATAACATTTTCGCGCCTGATCCATTTATCTAATTGATTTCGTTTGTTTTGAATTTCGTTTTTATGTAACTGTAATACACAGGGTTGGTTTACATATCCATTGGTAGAGAGGGCACTGGAACACAACGTGACAAGGAAGACTAGTAAGTGGAGTCTATCCATTGTTTTGAAGGGTTTTTTTTACCTGAAAAATAAAAGAATATAGATTTATACATATATATAAGGTATCGTTTTCAAATATCTATCGGGAAAACATGCGTGTTTGAATTGTTGCTCACGTGAATTGAATGAATAATACCTTTAATTCAAATACATTTAAGACCGATTTATGTATGATTTTTGAACATTTCTGTGCATTAGTTTTGTTATAGTTATTGATATCATATACAATAGATAAAACTTGATTATTAGGAAGTCACTTAAATTAGAGCTCCAAATTAAATGATCCTTATGTAACATAAATGATCTCTCTCCGTATTAAAAATAAGATAATGATTTTACGAATGCAATTGTAATCCACCATGCCGAATAGTTGACCAAAGACAAAATGAACGGTAGTTCATAATTTCAAAAATTTAAAATGGGAAACTCGGTATTGCGAATGTGTTTATAATTGTGGTTTTAGGGCGACAATTTAAAGGTCAAGTACGGTGATTTTCCTAAAATTTGAGTTTTATACAGGAATATGTCTGTCGTACACTTAGGGATTAATTTCCATGGCAATTTTGATGAAAATCATTTGGCGTAAATTACACGGCGCTATCAAACTTTCACCTGAGCGATCGATAATTGTGTTGTGACGTGAGTTATCGCTCGTAGCTTATGACATCATCTGAGACAACTTTCGACTGCATTGTATGATAGACTTTTTCAATATTTACATAGAAAAGTCCTGTATTTATGGTACAATGCGCTGCTTTTAACTGCAATGTGAAATCGGAACAGAAATTAAGTATGGGTTTTTTCTCCAAAATACCCTAAATTTCGAAGAATTTGGACAATGAACTGAAAAGAGACACTGAGATCTGTAACAAGCTACGAGGGTCAGTGAGCGACACTTTGATCAGGTTTCCATCAACCCTGACGTATCATCCTGTTTGATACCAAACAAAGTGCAAAGAGATGATTGACTCGGCATTCTACAATACAAGGAGAGGAGTGTATTTTAATCATAAAAAGTTCAATCCAAAAAAAGGGGGGGTGCAATCCACCACTGAATGCTTTCATGCGACATTGTATTCAATGAGTTTGATATTGCATATTGTCTTAAATTTTCACATAAAAATTAATGGCACGAATTGTGCTCCTTTGTTAGCTGACTTGTTTCTATATTCATATGATGCAGAATTTATTCAAAAACTTATACGCGAGAAGAAGATATCTCTTGTTGTGGCCTTTAATTCGACATTTAGATATATCGACGACGTTTTGTCTATTAACAATGATAACTTTCATTCATATGTCAATTGATATATCCCTGTGAGCTCGAAATAAAAGACACCACAGAGTCGTCCACTTCTGCTTCATACTTATATATTTTATTGAAAGTAGACATTAACGGAAAACTGACAACTCAACTGTATGACAAACGGGATGATTTCAGCTTCTCCATCGTCAACTTCACATTTTTATGTAGCAATATTCCATTATCACCTGCATATGGTGTTTATATCTCTCAACTGATTCGATACCCAAGAGCTTGTTCTGCGTATAGTCAGTTTTTAAATCGAGGCAAGCTACTGACAAACAAGTTGATGGTGCAGGGGTTTCAACAGTATCGTTTAAAGTCAGCATTTCGCAAATTCTATGGTCGTTATAACGATCTAGTTTGCCAATACAACCTATCATTGGACCAAATGCTCTCTGCCGCGTTTTATACCGATTGTTAGACCAAAGACCACGAAGATAATGTCAATGAGGAACTCCAGCATTTCTTTATTTCAACTTCAGAATACTTTTGTGTGGAATCAGTGTGACGTTTAACAAAGTAATTTTTTGGATGACTGATCACTAGATATGAATATTTGCGTTTTTAATTTTTTGTTGAAGAAGCAACTGTCTATGATGTCAAAAAGTCTAGTATTTTATATATCGTGAGGAATGGTCGTGTAAAGTGTTGAAAAGTCATACATTTTGATATTGTTGATTTGAGGACAATTTTGCGATTTCAAGTGTACTAAGAGCTCTTTCGAAGTTTTTAGAATCCACATTTGATTTACACTTCTTCTGGCATATGTAGTCGCACAGTAAGTTCGAAGTTTCTCCTTCACAGCTGTTGATATTTTCGTGAGGAGGTTTGGTAGAACATTTACTGGATCCAGCAATGTATCTCTTTGTAGGAGTTTTTTTTTAAGTTTAGGAATCCAGTATAGGTACGGTAACTCATATTCATTCGACCCATTGACTGGGATATTAAATGTATCTAAAACTGAAGCATGATTTTGAAGAATTTCATCTTTTGAAAGGGCAGTTGGAGTATAAGTACGATTACCAAAAGTGGAATTAATGCCAAGTTCGTTTCAAATACAGTTGTAATGATGAGCCTTAGAAACAAAGACAATGTTGTTACAAGCTTTATCAGCTGGAATCAAAACATATTCCTCGTGTAACCTATCTGATTCTTTTATCACTTGATTGATTGATTGAATATTGCTTAACGTCCCTCTCGAGAATATTTCACTCATATGGAGACGTCACCACTGCCGGTGAAGGGCTGCAAAATTTAGGCCTATACTCGGTGGTTATGGCCATTGAGCAGGGAGGGATCTTTATCGTGCCACACCTGCTGTGACATGGGACCTCGGTTTATACGGTCTTATCCGAAGGACCGCCCCATTTAATCGCCTCTTATGACAAGGACCTATTCTAATCCGGATCCCCACGCAGGGGGAAAATTACATGGAGGCGGAGGAGGCAGCTGCCTCCTCCAACTTTTGAGCCAAAAAAAAATTAAAATTTAAAGTTCATTAGAATTTATGTTGTTTCCAATAACTAAGAACATGATACCTCCCTTAAAAAGCATTCCAAATCTTTCTTTTAGAATGAGTTGGTCAAGTAACATCTTAGAAGGCCCTAGAATCAAGGATTTTGCACGAAACGTGTTCAGTGTGCACAAAATGTGCTCAGCGTCTGCCCAGACCCCCGCCTAATTTCCTGCCTCCTCCAAATTGAAGGTTAATTTACGGCCCTGCCACGGGGTTTTTATCACTTGATGTATGTAAATAGTAACTGTGATTTTGTGTGCCATATTAACTTTAAAAGTAGAAACTTTTTTTCATTTGGATATTGTTGGTATGTCCCCTTGCACTTCTAACTTGAATTGTACAACTTTCATGTTAACAAATGAATTATTTCCACTCTTGTGATAAGATGCATTCACTTTTAAAGCTATCAATTTCGCACATGTATAATGAACTGTTTTTAAATGACCTCTTAAATTTTGCTTCCAATTGTATGTGTGTATTTCTCTGGCATGTGTTGATTCACATTCTCTCTGGTTTTGAATTGAAATCAATCTCATTATTAATTACAAAACAAACAAAAAATAACCCTACTTTTATGTTTCGATGGCTACCGGTAATTATGCACTGAACTCTGTGGTACAAATCATAAAGATGCATACTTATGCACATCTAAATGATTTCTGAAAAGGGGTGTAAAGTGTGTCATAGCACTTAATCAGCATGCTGGTGTATGTTTGCATGAATATCTATGGCACTTGCTACCTGGTATATGATATTGATATGACATGTGTATTTTTCTTCTTTTCTTTTTTTTTGTTCAGCTGTTTGTTTAATTGTTCTTTTCTTTTTTGCCTGACGAATGCATCAAACTAGGAGGGCTGTTCGATATGTAATGTGTATTATACCACAGCGCGATAACGCTTTGCACGATTTCATGGATGATGATATTTTTGAATAGATATATTCAATACCTTTCTAACGGTATAAACACGAGCCATCAGCTCCACATAATTTTAATCTTATAGTCATTTCAATAGAGCCAGTCGTTGACCACTGTTGTAAAAATAAATGGGAAAAGGGTTGAGAATATTGAAGAAATTAGAGCTTATATAAAAGTTTACAAAAAACTCGGTCATTCGGTAATGCAGATTTTTACTGCATTAGGGGAAGATTATGGGTCTGATAAAATATCTTATGAGACAGTTCGTAGGTGAAGAAAGGAATTTATGACTGACACCGAGTCCGTCAAAGATGCAGCAAAATCTGGCAGACCTGTGACTGTAACAGGCAAGGCAAATGTCTCAAAAGTCAGGGAAATAATTGAAAGTGATGGCAGATACACGATTCGTGATATTGCCAAAGCTGTTGGCATATTATCGCTATCGCGGGTGCATTTCATTTTGAAGCGTATTTTGAAAGTACGATAAATTTCTGCCAGATGGATACCGCATATATTGACAGATGACCAAAAACGGGTACGAGTACAAACCGCTAAGCAATTGCTCAAAATGTTTCCCAAATTCAATCAAAGACAATTTGCAAACATTGTTACTGGTGACGAAACATGGGTTCACTATTTCTAACCAGTAAGGAAAATTGGAAACAAAATATGGCTAACAAAACACGGTAGAAGGCCTGTATATTGTAGTTACCAAAAGAACCAAAGCGCAAAGAAGGTTCTTTATTGCATATTCTTCTCATGTGATGGTATAGCCGTATAAATTCCGGTGTCGAAGGGCAAAAATGTTACAGGTCGGTATTACCGAGATGTTATGCTAAAAAAGCTCAAGAATTATTATCATAAACGACGCCCTGTGTCAGGATTTAGGCCTGTTCGTCTACTTCATGATAATGCTCCATCACATACATCTGAGCTTGTGAAGCAATTTTTGAAGTCGAAGAAGGTTACCGTCTTGCCACACCCACCATACTCTCCAGATCTAGTCCCATATGACTTTCTTTTTCAAAAAACTTAAAAAGTTCTTTTCTGGTCGTCGTTACAAGTCCCGACAAGCCCTTGGCTCAACCATCAGTCAGTGTCTCAAAGGTCTACCTAAACCATCGTACCGTGACGTATTTCAGAAATGGATTAAGAGATTGAAATTATGTATTTCAAACAGCGGAGAATACTTTGAAGAAATGTAATGTTCATTTCATTATTTGAGTCGAATGTTTTTGAGATATCTTACAATACACATTACATATCGAACATTTCTCGTATAAATTAGTTTGATTTTAGTTCTATTCTAAAAATGTGTCATGCACTATCAAACTAGAACACAGTAGTAAGTTATTTTTTAGATATGTAGTTGTTGTGAATAATAGGCTTGAAAGTTTCCATTCACTTATATCGCATTTGGTCAGCGTAAATCGTGCGTTAACAATTGAACACGTCTAACTCTCGATAATCTGGCGTGTCAAACGTTGCAATATTTGATCTTTTCCATTTGTATTGTATAATTTCCCATTTGTATTCTATGTTTTCCATTTGCATTGTATATTTTTTCATTTGCATTGTATAATTTCCATTTGTATTGTATAATTTTCCATTTGTATTCTACATTTTCCATTTGTATTGCATAAATTTTCATTTGTATTATATATTTTCCATTTATATTGTATAATTTTTCCTTTGCATTGTATCACAGGGATTGTTTATTTTGATTTGTTACGATGGATTTCATTAGTTAACGTTGCTTTGAGAATTGTTCATTGATGTACCACAAATGTAGATGTGCTAAGCGCACAGGGCCGTAGAAATGACGGTTCTTTATCGTGCCAACACCTCCACCGACACGGAATATTTGTTTTAAGGTCATATCGGAAAGACCCGTGATTCTCACTTTTAAATGCCGAGTGTTTGGCAAAGGAGCAATCACTGTCTTTGTTTATGTCTTAAGTTTGATGCGGCAATGACAGGAGCGGTTCTCGAACTCACAACCTCCGGCCCACAAACCAAGCGATATATCACTGAGCTACCGCGACCAGTTCCATGCAGGACTAGTTATTTTTAAAAATACGTAGCTAGCTCTAGCAATGACGACCCCCCCCCCCCCCCCCCCGATCAATTTTTGTAATAAAACTGTCCAGAAAAGCATGCACATTCTATTTAGTCAGAATTCAGTAGATTCGGGGGGACGTCGGCCCTTGGGTCTCCACCAATTGTTAACATCGAGTTTGGTTTGTTACAACTATTCAATGGATTAATCTTTTAAAAGTTATCGTTTATCGAATTTGGTAATGCGCGAGATGTTGAAGAGGTAAAGTTCAGGAGCCACGTTTCACAGGAATGTACCATATATGCTAAATGCAATGGCGTAACACCTCCACCACCACCCCACCCACCCCAATTAATTTATCGTTTTTATGCGACTAATGTGATCAGCATATTCAAACTAGTCACGTATTTAACCACTGGATGGTCTAGGTAATTCTGAACGAAAGGATGTACTAAACTGCTGGATGTCTGGGGACCTAGTGTGTCCAGGGCAAGCCTTGGGGGGTGGGGGTGGGGGGTTGCAGGGGGAGGGCGAAGTCCCCTGAAACAAGTGCATTCTGACAAAATAAAGCGTACATTCATACTTTTTTCGACATTTCTATACAAAATAAACAAAATATCATATTGTGAAGGGATGGGGAAGGGGGGTCTCCCGGCGTAAGATTCGTCATTGCTAGCAACATGTCTGTTCAACTAGTCCTATATGGAACCGGTCGCAGTAGTTCAGTGATATACCCTTTGGTTCGTAACCGTGAGGTCGCATATTCGAGTTCTTCTCGTGTCATGGCTGCATCAAACCTTAGTCACGTAAATATAGTTAAAACTTCCCCATACGCATGGCTATTTAAAAGTGAGAATCACGGGGCTCTCGGATAATGTGACCTTAAAAGCAGACATTCCGTGTTGCGACAGGCGTTGGCACGTTAAAGAACCCCCACTGCTACGTCACTGTACGCTGAGTATAGTAAGTCTATTTGTGGTACGTCACCTACAACTGGTGACGGCTAAATATAAGTGGGACCTAACCTAATGAAATCCTTCGTAACAAATCAAAATAAACAATCCCTCGGATGCAATACAAATGAAAGATTTTGCAATGCAAATGGAAATTATACAATGCAAACGAAAAAAATATATAATACAAATGGAAAATATAAAATACAAATGGAAAATTATACAATACATGTGGAAAATTATACAATACAAATGGAAAAGATCAAATATTGCAAAATTTGACACGCCATACGTTAACTACCACTACAATTCTTTTAAAACTATCAAACACTGCCAAAACATCACCAATTTTGTTCTCTTACAACCTCACATCTGTAAGAAAACTTTTAAAATTGCATAGCCGTGTAGAGCAGGAAGGCCTTTACCAAAATTGTAAATTTGATCTTCGGGATAGAGGTTCTGACTCCAGGATGGGACCAAACTTGGTATATATGATATACAATGTTAATGTGTAATGCATTTCAATAGCATCTTCTTTAATGTTATTGACACTAAATTCATACTAAATAAATATTTAGAAGGAACAGGTAGTCCTTTACCAAAATTGTAAATTCCTTGATCCCAGGAATAGGTTTTTTGCCTGGGTTGGGCCAAAATTATGATAATGACTTGTTTTTATCAACGTCATATACATGATTAACAGTTTCAGGATATCTGTTATTTCCTTACAGAAAATGTATTATTTAGTTGTGATATAAAGAACAAGGTATGAACGTCTCCTGTTGTTTCTCCTCATTAACATTTCAGACAGAATTTATAAAGCCAGCTTAGCGCTTTTCAGTACTTTGAATCATTTTCGCCTCACTATGAAGACTGATCCTTTCACTTCACTTTGGTGATCCGAATGACAATGCAAAGACTAAATACTGAGCGGTGAACGTTTTGTGATCAGTGGACGCTAGCGATTGGTGAACTGTGAACGCAAAATTGTGAACAGAGAACGCACGGTGAGCGAACGGAAGAATGGTAAAGTAAAACGTTTCAGGGACTTCACCAAATATGGAGACAAGTTCGGGTCAAGTGGTTTTCAGTTGTTAATTACGTTTAAATAACTTACAGGTAAATGATATATATACTTTACTTACTTCAAAGTACAGTCGTAGTTACATTTTGTAATTTATATATATACGCGGGTTATGCATTTTTTCCTACTATGTTTGTGACCTTCATCTTCCGTTTAAAGCATTTCATTATTTAAAAAGGGTCTCCGTGGCCGAGTGGTTAGAGAATCGTGCTTAAAATCACACGGCCTCTCGCCTCTGGTCGGCGCGGGTTCGAATCCCGCTCGCGCCGGTGAGAAAGTTTCCCAGTTTACTTTCGAAAGGTCGGTGGAGACATTGTATCTGGGTTCTCTCTTCAACCAACAAAAAACTGGGCGCCACCAGATAACTGAAAAATTGTTGAGTGTGGCGGAAAACAGCGAAACAATCAATCAATTAATCATTATTTAAATGAAATTGCGTAATGTGGCTTTTGATATTTTCTATTTTACGTTTATGAATTCTACATGTGCTGTATAATGTGTTAGTTTCTAATGAAATCTCACTACAAAACGTTCCCAAGCAACTATCAAAACCAACGCATTCTATACAATCAACATTAAAAAAGTCTTCTGTTCTCGATTTCTCCGTACATGACCTGAAAGAAGTATAGCGCACTTGGTATGCAATTTCGCCTACATAAATATTTTTTTCTTGAATATCAATTTTTACAAATATTCTGCTATACAATGTCAGTTTATACATGTGTTTACCCAAATTACTCAATAAAGATATTTATATGTTGATAAGCATCACCGTGATTATATCGAGTATATAGTAGATGTAACGTAATGGGCCTAAAAACTTGCAAACTGTTGCAAAAGGCCACCCTAAAAGGTTAAGGTGCTCGGTAATCTTACACTTAAAGCATATATTCCGAGTTCAAGTCCAATACTTTCCCTATTTTTTATCATTATTATTATGGGGGGGGGGGTCTTTTCTTGAGGGTGTGTGTGTTATAAATGTGATACATATATTATAACAAATATTAGTCATTTTTATCAGAACTTCCAATATTTCCAAGTTACAGCTTAAATAAAAGGAATTTATTCTGAGATCACTGTAGTTCCGTTTGTTTACACTAAAATGTTCCTGTGTGCACAGGATTTTCAAACCGTAATGTGGCTGACGAAAAGCTTAACAAATACTACAAGAAGAGGGGCACAAATGCACAGCATGTAATAAGTAAAAATAGGTCAAGGGAGGAAAAGAACAGTTTGGATTCTCAAAAGTAAATGTAGCAACTACCATATAATACTTAGGCAAAGCTAAACACTCGAATTATCAACCAAAGGCATATGAACTGATGAAATCTATAAAGGGTGCTGCAGTCATGTCCGAAAAATACAGTGAGCTAAGTAATGCATTCGATACATACGGTATACATGTACGAGTACATGTAATATTTACCAATACACTAAATTTTGATAAATTGTATACAAACGTGTACAAATGTATCATTATAAGAAAGAAGTTGACGTTTCTGAATCTAATCTTCTAAACAAATAATTATATATTTTCATTGTTTACATTATATGCGAAGTGGAATGCACTAGTATGGTTTTACTCTCTTTATTAAAATTACCGGTAGATCTTTTGGTTCATTATTCTACCTGTAATATATTAACCAAAACATTAAGACTTACGCGTATATTACATATACATGTATTTTCACAGCGCGTGCGTTTTAAATATAAAAATAAATAATCAAGGTATTTTGATAAATAAGTATACGAGCCCGGATATTTCTATTTTGCTTTGAGGCAAATTCGATCAAAAGCCTGAGAAAAGGAGAGAGGGTGTCTATTTTTTGCGAGTACTTGTGACAAATACATGTATTTAGTACATCACAATATAATATAGGGTTTGAACGAAACGTATGTTGACGGTTAACAGTTCTACATATAATTTCATATAATTTCCGTTTTAAGTTGAAAATAAATATTTGATCACTAAGATTTATACTTATTTCTAATTTCATTTTTTTTTCAGTGGCGGTGTCTCTGACCAAATTTTGCTTTTGATAGCGTGTATCTGGTGTGTCCAGGGGTCCGTGTTTGCCCAACTATCTATTTTGTATTGCTTGTAGGAGTTATGAGATGGAGCACTGTTCGTTATCTTCACCTTGCATAGATACATGTATTAACAGTATCATCACCATCACAATATTAACAAATAACGTTTTCAATTTTCATAGATATTTTTTTCTAAAAAATGAACGTTTATATCTGAATATTTTAGGCATGCTTTATTAGATATTCATATCATGCACCAATTCACAGCGAAATTTGGAAACATCCATTGAAAAATATCGATCACATATGCAGCATATATGTATTTAGTGAAAATCATTCATAGCTTCCATTTAATAAAAAAATATATATCAAGATACTATAACACAAATAATGCCACGTGCTTTGTCATATTCCTAAAGTGAATGTCGTCTTTTGTGTTAAGACCCGCCCACTATGTTTATCGTTATTCATGAAGAAGTATTGTAACGAAAACTACTTGTTAAGGGCATTAAAAATTAATTGATATTTGGACTTTTCTCGTCAAAAAAAATAAATAAATAAATAACCAAAAAAAAAAAAAAAAACCCAAAGGGAACTACACATGTACTCGGAAACCACTGTCTGTCTTAATCTCTCACCAGAGGGCGTATTACGCTGCGCTACAACACCTCTGTCAACGTCTGAATGTCAAGATTCTTGGCAAAACTTATTTCTAGCTATTGTATAATAAAGTATGATTTTACAAGTTTTAGTGATAAGCTTAAAATCTTACAGTAAGTTCACAAAACAACGAATTCCATGATTATTCTAGTATTATTGGATGAGTGAATATTTATATAAAACCTTTTAATTCGCTCAGGTGTCTCATATTTACCAGCTTCTGCGTTTATAAAATTCAAGCAAGTGTTTGATTTGCTTAGATATGATCATTACAGTTTGGTATGCTAAGTTAGTTTTAGTACGTTTTGATATGATTTTTAGACGTTGACAGAGGTATTAGTGGAGCGTAGCGGGAATGATAACTCTGGGTAGAGATTGTGTCTGTCTATGTATAAAATTTTAACTTTTGTACAATAGAGTTGCTTTTGTTGGCCACGGAAAAGGGGGCCGCCCCTAATAGCTGTTTCACCTCATCCTTTTGTATTTTATTTTTAATAAATTTTATTTTTTGCAAAATAATTGGGCGACCACCGCCCTTGCAGCCCTTTTGCTGATGCCCTTGTCTTAAATCACTTGTAAAACAAAGATTAAGATTTCGACATTTATAGAGCAATTGCTGATGGAAACAGAATAAGCATGGACTTGCTTCCTTGTAATGTATAATGCTAGTTCCGGTAGAATTGACTAACATTGACCAAACGTGGCGACGTCTCCATATGAGTGAAATATTCTTAAGCAGGACGTTAAACAATATTCAATCAATCCATCAACCAAAAGTAGCAATCAATCAATCAAACAAAGCATTAAAATAGGATATTGTCGGGATAACAAGCGTTGCTAGCAAAACAAAATAAATGAGGTTCCTGCAATGTCAACAGATGTTTAATAAAGCCAATGCAAAAGTCCTTTAGATAAACAATGAATACGTCAAACATGCACGAGAGTTATATATACATACCAGTGTTGAGTTAAAGGACCAAAGGAAAGTCGGCAAAATCGGCGGAACCCCGAGATTTGTCCCAAAATACCGAGTTCAGATGAATATAACCGATACTCCATGTCATGTGACATGAGATAAGAATGTAGTTTACTCTGCAGAATACATGCACTGACAATTCGATATCTGTTTTTTCGTTCATTGATAAGAAAACTTTAAATGGAAAAATAAATAAGGACAAAACATGCTTTCAATTGAGGAGAGATTACGTGACGAGCTGCTGTATAGCCATTTTTCACCTGTTCTTTCATATTTAACATTATAGCGTTTATCACATTAGTTGGTTGGTATTTTTATGTGTGGCTTTGATATGTTCATGACTGTACTTAATTGGTTTTTACGTATTTAGCATGCAAATAATACAGTTAGTTTTTAGAAAATTTACATTGTGTTAAAGAAAGGAATCTTGACGCTGTCCATGACTGTGTGCTACGAGAGAGAGAGAGAGAGAGAGAGAGAGAGAGAGAGAGAGAGAACGCGTTTATATCGAAAACGCTTAAAATGAATTTACGCTTACAACGAAGTAATTCTAATCCCCCTTTGTTTTAAGAAGTTTTATTAATTCATTGCAGATTTGGTTCTGCGGATCACGAGTTCAACCCCGGGTAGGGGCGGAAATGTATATCCATATAAAGTGAAATTTTCTGTGCAAAATATTAAACATTTCTTCGCTTGGGACAGTTATGTACATTTAAGAGAGAGGGAGAGAGTCCCTCAGTACCCATTCTTTTTTCGTAGGAGGTCCCTTGTCACAGCAGGTGTGGCACGATAAAGATCGGCCCTCCATGCGCAAAGGCATAAGCCTAAATTGCAGCCCTTCAGAGCTGTACGTTGAACAATATAGAATCAACCAACAACACCCGATACCTATAACCGTCGGGTCCATACTGTGGATACAAGGTCAAATACAAGAAATGTACAAAGCACTAAAATGACCAACGACACGACCTCTTATATTGTCGAATTTTCTGGACGACCTGTCCCTTCCTCATGACAAACGAAAAGAAGAGAAACCTTAAAATTACAGGGTTCCACTAGTCACTGCTTACCACCCCGCCATCAAGAACCTCAACAGTATTGAGAAAACACCTGCCCATTCTGTATGCCAATAAATGAATCTCTGATGTTTCCAAGGAACCACCATGGCATCCTACAGACGCCCCCAGAAACCTGAAGGACATGGTAGTAAGAACTAGACTGGATAAACCTTTACCTGCTGGAGGTTTCAAAACGTGCTTAGACCTCAGATGTCAATTATGCATATATAAATATAGCTCAGACAATAAGAGCTTTATTAGACCTGTCATGGGTCGCAGTTACAAAATATTGGAAAACTTTTCCTGTAAAACTAATAACTGCACTTATCTCATCAGTTGTGATGTCTGTCAGAAACAGTACGTGTGGAGAAACAACAAACCTTCGCAAACGGATCAACAATCACCGATCATCAGAACCATGAGAGAGTTCCCAGTGTCTACACGTAAACATTTTAATGTTTTCTTTGTTGTATTATTAGGTGATGAAGTTAGCTAGCATTACAGAAAAAAAATCTGCGTAAGTGGGTTATGAATTTTTTTCTTCACTACCTTCATCACCCGATAAAAGAACAAAGAAAGTACAATGTAATTCAATTCTTTGCATTTATATAATTTTGTATTTTGAAAAAAATATAAAGGAGATTTAAATGCTGAAATATCATATCATTGACCAAAACAACCTTTGACTTTGACGACGCTCCATATTTGGTAATGATTACGCAGAGAGGTGGTACTAAAAAGCTGGATTGAACTAGTGTATTCATTGTCTGTGATGAAAGCAATGTCAATTCAAAAGAAATATGAGAGGAATGATTCAGTGAATGTAAATATATCTCAGTGGTAGTAATCACCTATGGTACTGGTTGACAAGACTGTGTATTGGTCTAGTTTCCAAACGTTTTACATGCATCTTTCGTTCCAGAATTATCCACTTTACCAATTGGTTATCTGCAAAACTCTTTCATCACTTTTCTGTGAATCTATAATAGTTTATTTTAAGCCTCCTACCCTAAACATGATCAGTAAGGGAATACCTGATGAGTATATGACTTTCTAGGCAGCTAATTCTCTGTTTCGTAAGTTGGTCTACATTGTTTACCGTTTTGTTTGGGTAAATTCATAAAATACTGAAGGGGAATTTTCAAGATGTAGCTAGTGAAGCTATCTTATTCTTTGTCATATTGTGATCTCCTTGAGGAGTACAGGCGAGTGTAAAACTGTAGGTAAAGTACAGGCCACTGGGATGTCTATATAGAGAATTGTGTATGTACCAGTGTTGTGTCATTGTAGTGCATCACTTTTCCCTATGCACTTGCCTGCTCTACAGATGTGGGTTCCTGTAGTATTATTGAAATACGGTACCATATAATAAATGAAACACTTGTATGGGGCTCCCCTGGCACCGAGTTCCCCTATATGTTCTGAGATTGATTGATTGTATATTGTTTAAAATTTCACTCATACCAGGGGCGGATCCAGGAATTGTGGTTACGGGGGCGCCACTTTATGAGGCTGGGGGCCGCCTTGAGGCTACGTCAACAAACGAAATTATTTGAAGCTGGGAGTTTTCGGGTCGTATGGGGCTTTAATGAATATTTGAAGGTATGTTTGGACACAACTATAGTAGGAAAATATGTTAAGAATTTGTTGATATTAAATTTATGAGACAGCAACACAAAAATACAACGATATAAGGCCTCAACCGTGCGCAGCTTTTTGTGCGCCGTAAATCGAAGGTTTTTATAAGGGGTGGATCTGTAGCTCTCCGTTCCGTCAAAATATTTTTTCAGAGAGCTACAGTTCTACAACTAGAACCTTATGAGTGTTAATACGTTATAGTTGAGAGTGAAGGGCCGTGAGAGCGGATCTCTCCGTATAGGTAACACGTATATACATGTTTTAAAGGAAATATGGAAAACTAATGAAGAATGAAACCATACCTATGGAACTTGAAAATTTTGGTCAATTCGAATGCAAGCGCGATCGAGGACACATTTTTCGCCATTTTGAATCTCGCCTACCCAAGTTGACGTCGTTCAGAGATATTTGACATAAAATTCGTAAAAGCATGTAAACTGCAAAGCTATTATATTTTCTCCATCATATATGCGTAAAGCAAATCTTTATCTGTGTGCAATACGTACTTATACTGTGACACACGTCAACTAGTCTTTTGTATATAAAACTGAACAAATTTGAGCTGCACATATGCTGTCAATATTTGGCGCATGTCCAATAGTCTAGTCCCAAAATTGCGAATAGGCTGTGGTACTTCATCGAAAAGCCCGAAGATAAAATAAATAATTGATTAAAAAGTACCAAACACATTTTATTCGCAGAGAAGTTTTCTGAATCATGGTTTTCTCGTAGTGTATTCGAATTTGTTCGTATTTGTTATTTCAATTTTAAGTCACAATTTACTGTTTACGTCGACTGCATTTTGAATAGGCAGACCAAATGTCAAAATTCCGTATGCAATCGTACCAAAACATCTAAACAAGTTACATCGCATGCTTTTAGCATCCCCAGACGCCTCAGTTGACCCTTTAAAAAGCCAGCACAAACAAATCTTATTAAAATAATGTTTTTGTGATATTGGGCGTTTAGCGCCCGAGGAATTTCTTAAATGATATATACACACGTGAGAAAATATTTTTATTTCTAATTTATCGTAATTAACTATGATTATCACTGGGGACACGGTATTGACCAGGTCATGCTTCGCTCGGTCCAATGGTCATTAGATGTTAAGTTATACCTTCTATCTTTTGTTGGTATTGGCATCGACTGGGGGGGGGGGGGGGGGGGCAAATATGACGTACACCATTGCCAAAAAGTTTTTTCTTTCAGACCCCGTGAGGATCCAGGTTAGAATAGGTTCTCAGTATCCCTTACTTGTCGTAAAAGGCGACTAAATGGGGTGGTCCTTCGCATGAGATAGAAAAAAACGAGGTCCCGTGTCACAGCAGGTGTGGCACGATAAAGATCCCTCCCTACCCAAAGGCCGTAAGCGCCGAGCATAGGCCTAAATTTTGCAGCCCGTCATCGGCAATGGTGACATCTCGATATGAGTGAAATACTCTAGAGAGGGACATAAAACAATATTAAATCAATCTTTCTTTCAGCCATGGCAGCCATTTCTACGTAGTGTTTACACAATATGTGCGTATCTTACGGTATTTTTGGTCAATTAAAGAATTGAAAATTTCAGTGATTTTTCTTTTTTTGGTTTTTCAAACTACCACCCCTCCTTTTGAATTGGGAAAAATTAGCGACATATTCCTCAAATTGGGAAAAATCATTCATAGTAAATTAAGATGGTAAAGATGCATAAAATAATTAAATAACATTTTTTTTGTTTGAGGTTTATTTCAGATTTGAATTAAAATCATAAAATAAATCATTATTTAACATTCATTATGCATTGGAAGTCACACCTTGTATAAATATTATTGACTTTTTCTAATAAATACTTATTGTCTAATATCATAAAGAAAATAATAAATTATTAATTCACCCATAATCTTGCATATTATATTAATAATCAAGTTTCCAGAATGTCTCTCCTGTTTGGTTTTTTTTCCCCGGATTTTAGTAAAACCCTATACTGTTGGTCACTTCCTGTTATTAGCCTGATCCTACATATGATGGCGGTCAAACTGAAAGTGTCAACATATATATGGCTTAATGTGTATCTGGAAACTATATTTCGCTGCATATCTGCTTATATGGATGCCTACATTGTTTTACATATTCTTTACAAAATCTTTTGCATGTGCAGTGGTTTGGAGAAGAAGAAGAAACGTATTTACTCTTTGTCAGCAATATACGGTAATACCGTATATTGCTGACAAAGAGTAAATACGTTTAAACCATTTTTTTTTTTTTTAAAGGCCTAATTTCCCTAGATTAGAAATTGGGAAAAACATGTATATATATAATTGGGAAAAAATAGCTAATTTTTGTGAGGGGAAACAGCCGAATATCGGTGGCATTTTGGCCCCCCAAAAATCAATGAATTTGAAACATGTTGTTGCTTTAGAAACAGAGCACACACTTGCCTACCTTACAAATTTGCATATTTTGTACCCTTGCACCAGCTGTAACTTTGGTATAGACATGATTCTCCGGTAAACGTTCCTTTGTTTTCTAAATCAAAATGTAATTTCAAAAATGTCTTTATTCCGCTTTCTTCTGATGCATAAATGTTTCAGAAGAAAGTGGAATAAAGATATTTTTGAAATTACATTATGAATTCTAAATCCATTTTGAAATTTTTAGTTAAAAAAAGGGGGATGGGGCTTTATCCTACCTTGTACTATCTGAAAGAAAAAAATCGTAAAAGTAAGTTAAACGCAAAAATCGCAATTTCAATCGACGCCAGTATGTGCAAATTATCGGGTACTAAAGATACGTTTAGAAAAAGGAAAAAATATATTATACTCCAAACACACTTTCAACTGTCAATTTCATTTACCTACTATAAAATTTCTTAACTAAAAACTAAATTCATTGAACTCGAATTCAGATGAGCTTTGACTTTGAGCAATGGGGAAACCATTGCAATAGTAGTCTCGTTTTACTCCCATTAGAAGCAAACAATTCTGCACATTGAACTGATCTATCTGAAGAACATTTTATCAGCACTTACAGAGTGACATTTTGGAGTGACAGGATCTGAGATGTAGGTTATCGTGACCTCCATGTGTACATTTCGAGTCAAACTAAGGTGTACGTACGGAACCGATGAAGGTGCGCAGAAGAAATGGAAATTCATATTATAGAACCTTTAACTAGATCTTTTTAAAGATTGAAATTATGGCAATATTTCCTGACTTTTTCCATAAATGTAACAATAATAAGCTCCGGTCCTCATTTTAAACATGACGGCATTTTAAAATGACAAAGAGAAAAATTGTCATGTGACATAATAAGTTATAGGAACAAATTAGAAGCATGATAAAGCGGTGAAAAGACTATATTTTGAAAATATTTCCTATATATTATCACAAAATGTAGTACATCTAACAAATCATGAAAAATATCGTCTCCAGTGACGTTTTGTAATTCCACGAAGAATTTCTATATAGCCAACAATGCGAGTTTTCTATCGGTATAGAAAGTGAATGAATAATGAGTTACAAAATAATGCAAGGTTTCATTCATTACATGCACACATCTTGGTCTGGCTGTTCTGGATTCGCTCCCAGTTTATATTTCCCAGCGAGGAAATTTAACATTATTTAATTCTTATAGTGATAAAGTAGCTGGGGTTTTTTTTCTTTTGAAGAAAAGAACACCCCGTTTTTAAGTAACTTTTTTTTATTCATGAATATGTATTGTAGATGACGTCATGAGGCGTAGTATTTTTTAAAAAGTGTTGCACTAAGCTTAGAAATTTCCCACATAGAGTATTTCCTCCGAAAAGACGACCTGGGTTACACCCCCCTTCCCCCCGAAAAAAGAAACAACTGGCCATGGGGAAAGCTTGACCCATGAATATTAACCAAGGTTAAAATTTCCCCTTTAAAAAAGCCCAGTTCTACCTAACAATTATCCAGTCTTTGTTTGATTATCGGAATTTAATGGCGATCAATAGAAAGAGAACAGTATCTTATTCTTTCAACATCAATTTGATGCCATCCTATTTTTTTAATTGCAGTAAACTGAGTGTAGTTGTCCTTTGTCAGGAAAGTCAAAATATTGTTTTACTATTGACACATACTATGAAGTGCTAGGATTTGATAGTCATGATTTACATGCCACTACAATACAGTATATACAATTGTTTTACTATTGACACATACTATGAAGTGCTAGGATTTGGTAGTCATGATTTACATGCCACTACAATACAGTATATACAATTGTTTTTCAGATGTCTGTCACCATGCATGCGTATCTAACATCTCAAATTATGACAGTTTTATCTTCAAACCAGTCAGTAGTTCCTGTGTTGGAGAATGCTTATCGACAGATACTCGATCATTGGACCACGTACCACTCACCCTTTATCAAAAGTTTATCATTACATTGTCATTTTCCACCCTTGTATATTTGTAAAACTGATTGTTACCGTACATTATCATCTTCCAGGGTTTGTAATCCATCACCTTGCAGACGAACATTGTTAAGCTCTCCTTTACACAGGGTACTGTATTTCCGTCCGAATACTGAGGCGAATCTTTAGTGGTTCAACATCTACATCTAGTTGTTCAACGTCTTCCTCTGGTTGGGTATCTCTATCGACAATGTTCAATGGAGTCTGTGATCCTCCATTTTTAGCCTTAAGATACCACCCGGGGTCGCATCCCTCCATTTGGAAATTTCCTGGTTCCGCCCCGAAATGAAAGCAGATGATCAATAACTAGTAGGTCTAGAACTATAGACCAGAGAGTAACTTCTTTCTTTCAAAATATCCGCTTTTTGCATCTTTTAAAATAAGCATATTTACGACAACAATCTGCTTCGGAAAAACGTTTAGCAGTCAGTATGCTGACGTTTCCATTCCTGTGAATTATCTGCTTGATGCTATAGAGAAACAAGAATTGCTGAAATTCTGAAGAGTTCCAACAACAAAGACCTAAGTATGTGTCAGTTTCTCTTAATAAAGAAAAAACTTCCAGTAAACATTACAATATGAGTTATGATATCATTGATTTAAGACTATGGAACAAATTACTTCTGTGCAAAGACAGTAGAAATTTCTGGATTGATTAATTGATTTTATATCATTTAACGTCCCTCTTGAGAATTTTTCACTCATATGGAGACGTCACCATTGCCGGTGAAGGGCTGTAAAATTTAGGCCTATACTCGGCGCTTAGGGAGGAATCTTTATCGTGCCACATCTGCTGTGACACGGGGCCTCGGTTTTTGCGGTCTCATCCGAGGGACCACCCCATTTAGTCGCCTTTTACGACAAGCTAGGAGTACTGAGAACCTATTGTAACCCGGATCCCCACGGAAAATTTTCAAGGCTAGTTGAAAACTTTGTTCTTACTTCCAACATATATTATATATGTCATGTATGTTGTCCCGTCAATAATGTTTCACTCATACTGAGACGTCGCCAGCTGTAGATGAAGTACCACAAAGTTAGACCTACGCTTACCGCTCAGGGCCGTCGCCAGCTGTAGGTGAAGTACCACAAAGTTAGACCTACGCTTACCGCTCAGGGCCGTCGCCAGCTGTAGGTGAAGTACCACAAAGTTAGACCTACGCTTACCGCTCAGGGCCGTCGCCAGCTGTAGGTGAAGTACCACAAAGTTAGACCTACGCTTACCGCTCAGGGCCGTCGCCAGCTGTAGGTGAAGTACCACAAAGTTAGACCTACGCTTACCGCTCAGGGCCGTAACGGGGAAGATTCTCTAATGTGTCAACGCCTGTCGCGAGGTGACCTCTGTTTTGAGGTCATAAAATCATATCCTGGTATATCCAGGGGTCCGTATGTCTATGATGTCAAAAAGTCTATCCTTTGATTTATCGTGAGAAATGGCTGTGTAAAGTGTTGAAAAGTCAGACGTTTTGATGTTGTTGATTTGTGAAAAGTTTTGCGATTTCAATTTTACTAAAGGTTCTTTAGAATTTTTCAGAATTTACATTTGATTTACACCGCTTCTGACATAGGTAGTCGCAAAGTACGTTTGAAGATTCTCCTTTACAGCTGTTAATATCTTCGTGAGGAGCAAAGATAGGGGCTTGGTGAAACATTTACTGGATCCAGCAATGTGTCTTTGTAAGGGTTTTTATGATGTCTAGGAATCCAGTATAGGCACGGTAACTCATATTCACCCGACCCATTGACTGGGATATTAAATGTGTCTAAAACTGAAGCATGGTTTTGAAGAGTTTCATCTTTTGAAAGGGCAGTTGGAGTATAAATACGATTACCATAAGTGGAATTAATACCAAGTTCGTTTAAAATACAGTTGTAATAATGAGCCTTACAAAGGCAATGTTGTTACTAGCTTTGTCAGCTGGAACCAAAACATATTCCTGTAACTTATCTAAAACAAATTATCACTTCTGGTTTAGTAAACACAAAAACGTAGAAGGTACTTACTTTTGTTTTCATGTTTGTAATGGGGGATTTTAATTTTCCTCTTATACTTTTGATTCATTCTGACAATGTAAAAGCATCCACGATTCCGAAGTTTGATCCAGACTTGAAACTTCCGCTGCTAATTGATAGAGATTTGCTTGAAGCACACCATATTGAAGAGCAAATCATTGGACCCCGGGGACACAGGCACTTGTTTCTGTAAATGACTTATGACCTTTGTATACTAATAACAACACAAGGTACCTAGCTTCAAATGACACAGAATGGCACCCCCTGAGAATGTCGGCCTTTTGAGCCTCCAGGGAATATGCTATGTAAATGTATTTACTACCGTTGTATTGTACAATCATTCAACTTAAAAACCATGTATGACATGACTGCATTCATGGCCTCTTATCACCGAAAACTGCAACAAAACATGGATTTTCCGTTTTATACCACGAAGTGCTATGTACTGATACCGCGCAGAATACGTGGGCGATTTTGACTGGCTAGCACGCTCTTCTAAAATTACGTTTGGAATTCTTTAGTTATTTATAGAAAGATAGAGCATCAGAGATGAATTAAAAATAACAGGCAAAAGGATGATTTTAATGGTGACCATTAACCACAATTGATCTTATTTTATATAATTTAGTTACTAACATTAGGGGGGAAATGCTACAAAAAATAAAGGGGATTCCATCCCCCCATTTTTTTTCCACAGACACCTGATAACAATAATCCCCCCTTTCTGATTTTTTTGTTTTATTGCGGTGACAATTCCTCTAAAATGTATGGATTCCTTGTCTCTCTCAACCCAATTTCGATTGATGTAGTCGTTTCACGTTTTTCACAAGCTTTAGAGATTGGCCTTCTACTGGACTGGTATAATATAGAATATACTTATTATAAACAGTATAAGGCAAGTATAAGGCTTACAAAAAAGCATGTTTACGATTACATAAATCGAAATTAGGATGGAACACATTTCGGAGAAATAATCGCCACCCCAAAAAATCAGAAAGGGGGTGGGGGGAGGGGGTTGGTGTCCATACTTCAGATGCCTGTGAATTTTTCCATATCGGCACAGATCCGTAATATTAGGGATGCGGGGGAGGGGGTTCGCCGGAGAAGTTGGAAGTTGCACATAGATGTTTTGCACACTCGGTGCCGCCATATTTAATTACCTAATTATATATGCGTGTCAAAGGTCATAGGGGAAAAAACGACGTAATCATGGACGCAGCCTTTTGACAAATCAACGATGTATGCTTTTCCCTCAAAAGTTTTTAATGATTCATCTCTTATATTATGATAGAATTTGTTTGCATAATAGATAAAGAGGACCAAAGGTTTACTTTTGCATATCTTTTATGGAAAGTTCCTTTCTAGAATTTCTATGAGAAACTATTTATTGGCACTAAAGTTGCTTTTCATACCCATGTTTGAAGATTCCATTTCATAAAAAACAATCATTTTTACACTAAAAATCTTAATTCTGAATTGCACAAAAATGTAAAATTTCGATAATAGAGTCTACCCCTCTACCGACTACTGGACCCATTGTATTGTGATGTTTTTAGGGACAGGGGGTATTCATTATTAATGGTAATTTTACAAAGAAAATAGATTATAATGCATTACAACAAATCACGGCAGTATTATCCAGGCACATCATAGCGTCCCTTATCAAGGGGAGGGGGGGGGTACAAAATATAAATATTGACAACTACTACGATCTATACAGATAATATTTTTAAAAAGGAAATTTTACAAAAAAAAGGGGGGGGACGAGATTATACGCACGACGACAAATTTTGAAAATCACTTGTAGTCTATATACATGTAGTTAGTGAAAGTCAGGAATAATTCAGGGCTTTTCCAACCCCCTTCTCTCCTTACACTCGTCAAATATACCTCCATCTCTTTATAATACAAACCCTCCTTTCTTAGAATCGTCAAATCCCCCCAGCCCTCCTTTTCCTTACACTTGTCTTACACACCCCTTTTTCCTTACACTCGAAAGAGAAGTCGGTTGTTTAAATCAGACTGCTGAAAATGGATAGACTAACAGTTGGGTATTGGGTGGTGAACCTAAATTGCCTGGTTTATAATTAGTATCCTTATTATTTGCAATAAAGTTTCTAGCTATAATATATATATAGGCCTACATATGTTATACCTAAAAGTGAACTTTGAACTGGTCATTTGTCAAAGTTAGAGATAAATTAAATAATTGTGTAGACATCTCGGGGTTTTTTTTTTAAATTGTCAGAAGCTTATAAGATTTAAAATCATACAAATGAAATATATCTCTCACTCTGTCTCATGGGCAAGTAGAAGAAATTTATAATTGGGAAAAGAATATCGTGCGGATAGGAGCTCTAATATAAGCGCGACCGTCGTGCGAATATTGAAAATGATTGGCACGACAATGATGCTGATAGACACTTTAAAAAACAACCAAACAATTCGTAAAACTTAATTCAATCCAAACTTCAAAATCCGTAATTGTGTGAGGGGTGACTTAATTCATAGGTTCAAACTTAATTACTACTCAGTACTGCATACCACAGAAGAGGGAGAGAAGAAGGGGGGGTATGCCGATAAATCAAACCACTTTGTCATTTTAAAAGAAAAAAGACACATTGTCAATAAAATTATTGAACTGTTATCACTTCTCTATGCAATGTACTACTTCACTGGGTTAATTTTAGAGAGCTAATGACTGTAATTCGATAGAAAACATTGCAAGTGAAAGTAGCGAGCAGACATAAACAACCTATACTTCACCAGCTCAAATTAAACAAATGTGAATGAAACATTCTAATCTGCAACTCTTAATGGTAACTTTAAAGTGTATTTTTTACGAATGTTATATTTTTATCATCTTACATGTTTAAACAAAGTATGTCTCACCAGTAAAATGTTGGTGAGCAGCCGTCGTCGTTCGCTGTTTCACATTGACAAAGGACCCGGATGTAAGATTTTTTTCCCCTATGACCTTTTGACCTAGCATGACGTTAGAGTGTGCAAAACATCTATGGCTTGTTTAAATTTTCTGACAGACAATGATAAAAATATAATAGTCATGATAAAGATCTTCAGAACCTTAATTAGTGTGTGTGGGGGGGGGGGGGGGGGGGGGGGGGGGGGGGGGGGGGGGGGGGTTTATAGTGTTCGTCATTGCTGTCTCAATTTTTTCTCCTCAGGCTGGGAGGAGGGGGGAGTCGTTCTTTGCTCCAGGGCTTCAATTTATAACTTTCAAGCTTACATGCATTAATATCTTCTCATTCACTACTACATAGTACTATCAAAAACAGTGGATGGGCCATTCTCGCAATATATCTTCATTTGCATGCATGGAAATAACAGTTATTTGTTCATTGTCAATTAAAAGGGTTGGCCAGTCGCCTCCGAAAAACATTGTGCTTGCAGCGTTCTTGGTACTTATGGTGGGTTTCATAAAACTTCAATGTAACAACAGGTACTTGTCACATCAATACATACCACAAAGTCAATAACACATCACTAAAAAACTTTCCTTGCGGCTCTATTTTGCATACTTCCAAATAATCTTTTATCTGTATTTTCTCTGATTTTCCATAGATCTACATGAAATATGCAATTGGCAGAAATATTTCTCATACTAGTTAACGAAGTTGTATTTACAGTAAGTCATAATTTCATTATTATCTTCATCAGAAATGATTCCGACACGAACATATTTTTAAATCTCCACTCGGGAAGTCTTAGCTTCTATCTTCTGATGACATGTAAAATCCCGAAACGTACGAACAGCTTTGGGTTTTTTTTGAGTAACTAAAAATAGCGAACAGCGTCTTCAATTCAAAATTTTTATTTTGTTAACAAAGCAATATTTTTAAGATTTTTTGATAATAAACATCGTATCAATTTATTGTGATAATAAAACAATGAGACTTTATTTTTCAACACAACGAATATACAATTTTCATTCTGTGCGGTATCAGTACATAGCACTTCGTGGTATAAAACGGAAAATCCATGTTTTGTTACAGTTTTCAGCGATAAGAGGCAACGAATGCAGTCATGTCATACATGGTTTTTAAGTTGAATGATTGTACAATACAACGGTAGTAAATACATTTACATAGCATATTCCCTGGAAGCTCAAAAGGACAACATTCTCAGGGGGTGCCATTCAGTGTCATTTGAAGCTAGGTACCTTGTGTTGTTATTAGTATACAGAGGTCATAAGTCATTTACAAAAACAAGTGCCTGTGCCCGGGGAGTATCGTTTGCTTAGAAACATGGATTCGGCTGAACCATAATTGGAGAAAATTGTCTTTGGAGGATCCACCATAAAACTTCATTCAATGTGAAAAAAGTCTCCATTCTGAATAATGGAAGAGCGACATGTAACTAACCTGATCCTAATTATATGCAAGTGAAGGAACAGATCTCGTCAGGGTACAAAGTTAGTAACTGTGAAAATTTAGTGGTATTCGTGAACAAAGTACTGGAAAGTTGCGCCGTAGAGGCTGCACCTGATTCAATTAACACTGCTTTCTGGTACTTATCGCTATTTGTTGTACGAAACCCGAAGAAACCTTATCAGATACGAGACGTTTTCGATTTTCCCGCCAAATATGGAGAAGTCTCTCTCAATTCCAATGACTGGTCCAGGCATGATAAATAGCCTCCTGGGAATTTTGCTGTGCTTTAGGAAAGATGAGGTGGCTACAACAGCAGACATTGAACGTTCTACCGGTTTCGAGTAAATGAGAATCACCGCGATTTCCTACGCTTTTTCTGGTATAGGAAAAACAACCCTGGAGATATTTCGATAGAGTATAGGATGACCTCCCATGTATTTGGAAATAATCCGTCACCGTTGGTCACCTCTTATGGACTACTCAAGACAGTGGAAAATGCAAATCCTGATGTCAAAGACTTCGTTGGATTTGTTTTATGCTGATTAACGTCTCTCTCAAGAGTTTATCACTCATATGGAGACGTCATCAGTGCTGGTGAAGGGCTGCCAGGCCTATGCTCGGCACTTACGGCTTTTGAGCAGAGAGGGGTCTTTATCATGCCACACCTGTTGTGACACGAGGCCTCGATTTTTGCGGTCTTATTCGAAGGACAGTCCCATTTAATTTCCAATAAGGCAGCTGTTATGGAAGTCTTTGACATTAGTGATCGCGGCGGAGATGTGAAGAAAATTGATAGAAATCATTCAGTTCATCAATCTCTTGGACTATGTCGGAATTTAAAAGATGATACCTTTGTGTTTAAAGTACCGAAGGATGGAAAAACCTTTCACCCGACATAGTTTACTTTCCACAGTAAACAGCCTGTTCGATCCAACTGGCTTCATTGCACCTATCACTGTTACTGGTAAAATTCTCCTTCGAGACTGGGGTCAACTACTCCCTATCTAGCATCTTCACAGATGGAAAGAATGACAGTCTTCTTTTCAATGCCTAAGTGGCATTGCCATATCTGTATGCTATCCCATACATCAGTCAGTTTAGCCAAAATGGTGGAAGTTCATACCCGGTTTATTTTCTGATGCGTCAGAAAATGCAATACCTGCTTTGACTTACCTTAAAACATGGATTTTAATGAACTTAGCAGTGTTCGTTTCTTGATGGGCAAAAACAATTTAGCACCACTCAAGGGTATAACTGTTCTTCGTCTGGAGGTATGCGCTGCCGTCTTCGCGACCGAGCTTGCAGAAACAATCTGTTCAACTCAATATTCAATTACCAACCATGAAATTTGACACTGATAGTCGAGTGGTCTTAGGGTATATCTACAACCGCATCTGAAGATTGTATACATATGTAAGGAACAGGATTGATCGAATGTTGAGGATATCCTCTGCAGAACAATGGAACTTTATCTATATTGAAAAAAACCCCGCTGATCTTTGTACAAGATGTGCAGCATCTGTGATCGACATCACGAGGCTACAGTGGTTTATTGGTCCTGACTGGCTTTGTAATAATTCGGATCCAGAACTGCTACCTACCCAGTATCCTATCATTCAACCTGAAAGTGACCAGAATGTTAGACCACTGGATGTGATAACCACAACTTGTATTCACACCGCTGTCTCTGTGTCCTCATCACACCCCAGGGTTGGAATCAAAAGGTTTGAACAATTTTTCAATTGGTGTGACCTTATCTCTGGAATTGGCTGCCTTCAGCGATTTTAACGCAAATTAATAGGTCGACATAATCAACAGCAGAAACTGGTCACAATCAGCCGTGTTGAGGAGATGCAGATAGCCGAGACCTTTGTATTGAAACAAGTACAAGACGAGAAATTTACTAAAGATGTTAAAAACTTCATGGGTAGAAGTCCCTTGACTAAGGACAGTAACATACTTATACTTTCACTGGTTTGAATAACAAAGGACTCCTTCGAGTAGGACGGATTAACAAAACTACTGGTAATACTATCTGTAAAGGAAATAATCCCAATCACACTTCTTAAAAACAGCCATGTTTCTTTACTTTTAGATTCGTCATGTTCACGATCATAAAAAACATCAAGGAAGATTATTTACAGAAGGAGCTCTTCACAAGAGCTTGTTCTGCGTATGATCAGTTTTTTAACCAAGGCTCACAAACGAGTTGAGGTCACAGGAACTTCAGCAATTTCGTCAACAGTTCACAAATTATATGGTCGTTATAATTATCTAGTTAGCCAATACAAACTATCATTAGGTCAAATACTGTCTGCCGTGTTTCATACCGATTATTATGCCGTTCTTGACAAACTGATTTTCACTACGGATAACTCCGTTTACCTGGTCAAGACATAGGGCTCACAGCGGGTGTGACCGGTCCCCTGGGGAAGCTTGCTCCTCTTAGGCACCTGATCCCACCTCTGGTATGTCTAGGGGTCCGTGTTTGCCCAACAATCTACTTTGTATTCTTTATGGAAGAAATTGATCATTATCTTCACCTGTCACTCACGGTTATTGGGCAACTGGAAGCAGTAAAAGATGGGGCTTGAAGTTCACCTGTCTATCAGTCAGGGGCTCGTTTTACAAAACAACTTACGACAAAGTCGCAAGACTTGAATTGTAATTACACAGTTATTGGTTTAAATGAATGAATTAAAACGTTTCTGAGACTTAATTTTCAGCATTATGTTTTACTATTTTACATGGGAGTGAATGATCTTACTATATACGAGAAAATTCCAGTATCAGAAGTTGGTCGTAAGTCGTAAGTTCTTTTGAAAAATGCACCCCTGAGCAGTACATATTGAGGATCTCAAGCAAATGACAAGTTCTTCATTCATTATAATGCTTTACGTAGATGCATGGCAGTCCATGGCCCAGAGAAGTTTATACGATCAGATCGTGGCTCGAATTTCAGTGGCATTTACCAATGTCAGGCGGGGAGTGTGATGGAATTGTAAGTTATCTATCTTTGTACACATTTTTGCTATTAGAGTTATTAACCCTTTGGAAGTTATTATTTTGCACATTGCTACAACGTAACGGTGTGTTCCCGCCACACGATAGTGTACAATTTTGGCTACAGTCATTGTCTCCCCGTCCTCGCAAAATGTAAGATGTTTTTCCTACATTTTACAATTCCAAGTGGATCCGGGTTAGAAAAGGTCCTCAGTATCCCTTGCTTGTCGTAAGAGGTGACTAAATGGGGTGGTCCTTCAAATGAGAAAGCAAATACCGAGGCCCCATGTCACAGCAGGTGTGGCACGATAAAGATCCCTCCCTGTTCAAAGGCTGTTAATGCCAGCATAGGCCTGAATTTTGCAGCCCTTCACCAGTGAAAATATATAACCAAACCTTCATTTACATATATCTTATAAGAATGTATAAATGTTAAGTTACATAATGTTATTCGTGCTCAGAATGTACAAGTGTTAAGTTAGATAATGTTATTCATGCTCAGAATGTATAAGTGTTAAGTTACATACTATTATTCGTGCTCAGAATGTACAAGTGTTAAGTTACATACTATTATTCGTGCTCAGAATGTACAAGTGTTAAGTTAGATGTTATTCATGCTCAGAATGTATAAGTGTTAAGTTACATACTATTATTTGTGTTCAGAATGTATAAGTGTTAAGTTACATAATGTTATTCATGCTCAGAATGTATAAGTGTTAAGGTATTCAATGTATAATGACCATATTTCATATCTAATAAATGGATGGTGGAATATTTGCAATCATGGTATTATTTTGAAGGGTTCATCAAATAAAAATAACCCACGGTAGGAATTTTCAAAATTTTGTTTACTGCTTGATATATTTCACCTAGAATTTAACATTAAATTATATGGGAAAAGCATCTTTTATTCCAATATTTTAAAAACAAATTATATATTCATACTAATCTCTTGGTAGAAAGTTACATACATTTTCTTTTTATGAAAATATGAAATAAAATTAATCATTGACCACACACATTTTTAGAAAATTAGATTTTTCTTATTTTTACAAAGGGCAGACAACTCTTCCAAAAATTCTTAAGTGCAAAAAGGCCAGCTTCTAATTATTTACCAGTCATGTGAATTTAATCTGCTTCACTTTCATCATTATTTAACAATAGAGTTTTATGTTGATCTAAATCAATCAAAATTGTTCATTATCCTTTCATTATACATGGAATACCTTAAGTTACATACTATTATTTGTGTTCAGAATGTATAAGTGTTATTCGTGCTCAGAATGTATAAGTGTTAAGTTATATACATGTAGTGTTATTTGTGCTCAGAATGTATAAGTGTTAAGTTATATACATGTAGTGTTATTCGTGCTCAGAATGTATAAGTGTTAAGTTACATAATGTTATTCATGCTCAGAATGTATAAGTGTTAAGCTACATACTATTATTTGTGTTCAGAATGTATAAGTGTTAAGTTACATACTGTTATTCGTGCTTAGAATGTATAAGTGTTAAGTTACATAGTGTTATTTGTGCTCAGAATGTATAAGTGTTAAGTTACATAGTGTTATTCATGCTCAGAATGTATAAGTGTTAAGTTATATACATGTAGTGTTATTTGTGCTCAGAATGTATAAGTGTTAAGTTACATAGTGTTATTCATGCTCAGAATGTATAAGTGTTAAGTTACATAGTGTTATTTGTGCTCAGAATGTATAAGTGTTAAGTTACATAGTGTTATTCATGCTCAGAATGTATAAGTGTTAAGTTATATACATGTAGTGTTATTTGTGCTCAGAATATATAAGTGTTAAGTTACATAATGTTATTCATGCTCAGAATGTATAAGTGTTAAGTTACATAGTGTTATTTGTGCTCAGAATGTATAAGTGTTAAATTACATAGTGTTATTTGTGCTCAGAATGTATAAGTGTTAAGTTACATACTGTTATTCATGCTCAGAATGTATAAGTGTTAAATTACATAGTGTTATTTGTGCTCAGAATGTATAAGTGTTAAGTTACATAATGTTATTCATGCTCAGAATGTATAAGTGTTAAGCTACATACTATTATTTGTGTTCAGAATGTATAAGTGTTAAGTTACATAGTGTTATCATTAGTGCTCATGTTTATTTGATCTTGCAAATTGTTACCCTAGTCGGTCTATGTTGGACGCCATGTTTTCTCATGTTAACACTCCAAGTTGTAAATTACTCCAGTTTCTTCCTTAATTTAATTTATATGGCAACACAGCAATACTTCATTCATATTACTTGTATATGTATTCCTTATTGAATTCAATACATACACCGGCTATTATAAATTGCTATTTAGGGGGAAATGCAGCATTATTTACATTTTTCATTATACTTAGTAATGTTTATTTTTTGTAATTATGATTATTCATATACGGATATTTTGTTTTGTTGAACTGTAAAAATTGATTTCTTACATACTGTATTTCGATGTTCTGAATAAATGACATAATCTGATCATATCCTGTATGGTCATACTGATCCCACCTCTGATGTGTCCAGGGGTCCGTGTTTGTCTGATCTCACCTCTGATGTGTCCAGGGGTCCGTGTTTGTCCAACTCTCTATTTTGTATTGCTTGTATGAGTTATGAGATTTATCACTGTTTCTTATCTTCGCCTTTCATGCTTTTTTAAAAATATAATCATTCAATGCTTAAAAATAAATTTATTCATCCTGTGGACGTCCTGAATATACCGGTATCAAGCTTACCATGGTTGAAAATGAAAACGAATAAAAACAATACATGCTCCATTAGAATCCATCCTCTGACCATCCATGATGACAACCATGACTAGATGTTTCAGTTAATACGGGATATGGAACTATAAAATTTTGGAACTCTTCAGAAAAAGAGGTTGGAATATTAATACCAAGAAACCTTTGACAGTTTTATTTCTTGTTTTTCATCACTCGGTTTTGCAAATAAATTTTTTTATCTGTGATGCCTCTGAAATCAAAAACAAAATATCACAGAAATCAATAATGCTCTCTCTCTCTCTCTCACACACACACACACACAAACTCCCTACTCTCTCTCTCTCTCTCTCTCTCTCTCTCTCTCTCTCTCTCTACCCTACTCTCTCTCACACACACAAATTCTTAAAGCACAACCCATAACTGACTCCATGACTTCGTAGTTCAGCCTTGCTTCATTGTATAGCCCCGTAACTGTCTGTTCTCTTGTAAAATTGTCCTCTCTGTTTCTGACGTTGGAACTTGACGGCATGACAAGCGAAGCCGATGGAAATGAGTATGAACAGGACGAAAAGCGTAATCAATAGAGCAAAGGTCAGATTAGTCATGAAGAAGTCCCTCTTAGCAGGCGGTAAATCAGAGCTCGAGTCGATCATGAACCCCAGACTCCAACCCACCTCTGTACCATTCAACTGTAAAATAACAAACATAAAATAAACCTCTGTACCATTCAACTGTAAAATGATAAACATAAAATACACTTCTGTACCATTCAACTGTAAAATAATGAAAATAAAATACACCTCTGTACCATTCAATTGTAAAATAATAAACATAAAATACACATCAGTACCATTCAACTGTAAAATAATGAACATAAAATACACCTCTGTACCATTCAACTGTAAAATAACAAACATAAAATACACCTCTGTACCATTCAACTGTAAAATAATGAAAATAAAATACACCTCTGTACCATTCAACTGTAAAATAATCAACATAAAATACACCTCAGTACCATTCAACTGTAAAATAATGAACATAAAATACACCTCAGTACCATTCAACTGTAAAATAACAAAACATAAAATACATCTCTGTACCATTCAACTGTAAAATAATCAACATAAAATACACCTCAGTACCATTCAACTGTAAAATAATGAAAATAAAATACACCTCTGTACCATTCAATTGTAAAATAATAAACATAAAATACACATCAGTACCATTCAACTGTAAAATAATGAACATAAAATACACCTCTGTAGTATTCAACTGTAAAATAATAAACATGAAATACACCTCTGTACCATTCAACTGTAAAATAATCAATATAAAATACACCTCTGTACCATTCAACTGTAAAATAATAAACATAAAATACACCTCTGTACCATTCAACTGTAAAATAATAAACATGAAATACACCTCTGTACCATTCAACTGTAAAATAATGAACATAAAATACACCTCTGTACCATTCAACTGTAAAATAATGAACATAAAATACACCTCAGTACCATTCAACTGTAAAATAATGAACATAAAATACACCTCAGTACCATTCAACTGTAAAATAATAAACATGAAATACACCTGAGTACCATTCAACTGTAAAATAATGAACATAAAATACACCTCTGTACCATTCAACTGTAAAATAATAAACATGAAATACACCTCTGTACCATTCAACTGTAAAATAATGAACATAAAATACACCTCAGTACCATTCAACTGTAAAATAATCAACATAAAATACACCTCTGTAGCATTCAACTGTAAAATAATGAACATAAAATACACCTCAGTACCATTCAACTGTAAAATAATCAACATAAAATACACCTCTGTACCATTCAACTGCAAAATAATCAACATAAAATACACCTCAGTACCATTCAACTGTAAAATAATAAACATGAAATACACCTCTGTACCATTCAACTGTAAAATAGTAAACATAAAATACACCTCTGTACCATTCAACTGTAAAATAACAAAACATAAAATACACCTCTGTACCATTCAACTGTAAAATAATAAAACATAAAATACACCTCTGTACCATTCAACTGTAAAATAATCAACATAAAATACACCTCTGTACCATTCAACTGTAAAATAATCAACATAAAATACAACTCTGTACCATTCAACTGTAAAATAATAAAACATAAAATACACCTCTGTACCATTCAACTGTAAAATAATCAACATAAAATACACCTCTGTACCATTCAACTGTAAAATAATCAACATAAAATACAACTCTGGACCATTCAACTGTAAAACTAGGAAGAATTGTTTTAGCACACTGAACCTGATGTCACTCCTTACATTTTCCATAGTTTTCTTAAAACATTTTTAGGGATCATCTTTAAAGTGGAAAATTAAAACTTGTGGTACAAGTACATAACATCCGGCTATATGCATATGAGCTTTAAATAAGGAACAGTGTTGTGAACATATAGTAGTAAAATAAACTTGCCAACGTACCAAATGTTAAAGGCCAATGTCAAAAGACAAAAAAAAGTTATGGTCCAGACAAAAAACAAATGCTCCAAAAATTCTATTACTTGACCTTTACATAAAAGGTCAAGAAGGTCAAAGATCAGCAAAAATGACACATGACACACTGTCTTATCATGGTATACCCACATACAAAATATCAAAGGCCTAGCCCAAAAATTCTATTATGATCTTTACATAAAAGGTCTAGATCAAAGGTAATCAAGAATGGCACATGACACAGTCTTACCATGGTATACCCATATACCAAATATCAAAGGTCTATGTAAAAGACAAAAAACTTATGGGATGAACAAAAAAATGCCAAAAAATTCGATCAATTGACCTTTACATTAAAGATTAAGGTCAAAGGTCATCAAAATTGGTATGCACCACACTGTCTTACCATGGTATACACACATACCAAATATCAAAGGCCTATGTCAAAAGACAAAAAAGTTACGGCCCAGACAAACTTTGTATGAGAAGTGGAAGAAGAATAATTCATACTAAAACAATGGGTGCATTCACAATTCTTCCATTGATTGATATCGGTGGTGCAATTTACCATTGGCAAAACACTGGTACTAATGTTTACCATTGGTAACATTTATTGGTTACCAATTCTGTAGGCCAACCACATTCACGGTAGAATTACCAACGTGTGTTTTCGTTTATTTGAGTCACCGACAAGATGGCGGCGGGAATCGTTCCTGATAGTATTTGGCATAATCTTAACTAGTGCAGATCCTGTTCTTTTCATGGATTTATGAAAAGAACTTTTTGAGACATTAAATCGGTCTGACATGGATCTTATACTCCCAAGGTTACCGGCAATGATAACGTTTAAGTCTACAATGCTAATACTTCTGAAACCCGGTAATAAGACATTTTACTTTATAAAACAAGCAAGTTTAATTTTACGTGTTACAAATATTTGCAAGCAAATGAGAATTACTCTAATTTTACATACCCATGAAACAAAAAAACATTAGAACATCTTTTTCAACATTTGGAATTGGTCCAGTTGTTTGAATATATTCAGGTAGTGGTCGCAAATGCAAGCATGTTGCCTGGTAGGTACCTCTTGACATTCGAAAGTGACTTATATAACTTTTACTGTGGAATAGTAACCTCAACATAGTGTTGCATATGGGGTACAAATGATCGCTTTTTTAGCAAATGAATATCACCAGATGACAAGTGATCATGTCCATGAGATTTACTGGTTTCATTTTGTTTCAGCAGTGCAACAAATATTCTTGTTAGGTTTGTCATTTCTGAAAATAGCGGAAAACTAAACATTTGGCATTGGTAACCATTGACTATCATTGGTGACCATTAGTAACCAGTGGTACCAATGGTCAACATTGGCAACCGTTGGCTGTTATTTTGTCTTTGGTTTGCCAATTTGTCGTTCACAGTTTTAAGGCGACCAATTGTACCATTGTTTAACATTGGTACCAAAGACAACCAATGGCAAAATCGATATTTGTACCAATGGAAGAATTGTGAACGCACCCATTATGTCCCCCTTTTGGGAAGGGGAGACATAATAATAAACATTAAATACAGATCTCTACCATTCAAATGTATAAAAAAAAAAAAAAAAATACAGACCAGTACTATTCAACTGTGAAATAATATACATCAGAACTAGATATTGAACTATTTACACTGTAAAATTTTATCAAAACATCAAATATCATAAATCTGGAAACTTTTGCAATAGGCATACTTATTTTTGCAGAATTAGGTCAAGTTGCTAAATGTACTTCATTTTCATCAATAAAGAACAATATAAAAGATTATATTTTCACAAAAAATATTTTTGAGAATTTCATAGTCCAACAAAAAAATATCTACTCCAAAATAACCAGATTCCCTGTAAAGATCTGGACCAGTTGCGGTAGCTCAGTGGTAGAGCATCCGCTTCATAATCGGGAGGTCATGAGTTCAAGTCCCGCTCCTGCCATGAAGACATCAAACCTAAGACATTAAAACTGGTAGTGATTGCTCCTTCAACAAACACTCAGCATTTAGAAGCCACATTACTGGTGGCATCTCTCTCTCTCTCTCTCTCTCTCTCTCTCTCTCTCTCTCTATATATATATATATAATGGGGAAAATTCTTGAATGGTACTAAGTAAAACAATTTAACATACCATGAATTCCAGAAGAGTTCTAGAAGCCATTGAATCAGTACGATTATACACAATCACTGAGGCTGGCAGCCTACCATGACCTCTACAACTGACCTCTATCCTACAGCGAGTACATCAAGTGTACGAGGTAAACGTACCAAAGGAAAGGCCATGACAAACAATTCTGCTTACCTCTTCAACAAAATGTAGAGTTTTCCAAGTGTTAGCATCAAACTTGTATGCCTCTGTCAGTAGGATTTGTACATAGGTTCCTCCAAAACAATACCACGGGAGGTAATCCAGTGGGGTGTGGGTGTACTGGTCTTTTGCCTGCAGTAGAAATAAACAATGTAGAAAAGATTTAGAGAAATCTTCTACACTACGTAGAGATGATAAAATACTTAACAATTTACAGTGCTTGTGAATATTGTGATCATGATCTAATATTAGACACTTTATCCTTAAATATAATTTCCAAAATTACCACAATTCTTAAAATGTACATGGTCTTCAAAATTTCACTCTTTCAAGAGTAATACACAGGTGTATGGGCATAGGCAGATCCAGTAATTTGAGAAAGGGGGATCTAGCAATTGATCTTTTAGATACTTTTCACAATCTCCACCCCAACCTAATTCACACCTTTTTGCTTGAGTATACAACATTTTTAGGGAGATCTTGAAACAGTTTATACTAGTAGTGTTATTTACTACTTGTTCTAGTCATTGTTATCGCTATACTCAGGTCTGATTTTGAATAATTAAAAAAAACCTCTGTGGTAAATGGTGCAAAATCCTGCATTTTGAGCATTTTCTGGCACTTCTTTTTCACTTTTTTAAAAATTGTCTGCTTCTTTAACAAAACTTTTATGTTACATATACTTTTTTAAGAATTCGTAAGTGATACTTGTATCTGACGAAAATGTCGTAAATACACATCGGTGTTCGTCTTATTTATCCTAGAATTAAATGATACACTGGTGTTGATATTTGAATGATGCAATTACATGTAAGTATCCACCTTTCATATCATTTTGATTCAAAGTCTCGTTAAAATTGAATAACTCCAATTTTTTTTTGGTCTGCAAAATGGGGTGGTCCAGACCTCCCCCCTCCCACCCCCACCCCTGGCTTTGGATCCACCCTTGATGGGTAATTCCTTTACTAAGAATAGATTTATGAGTGTTGTCAATGAGAGATAACTCTACCTGCTGCCAGGTCATGTGACAGAACTTTGACAGTGCTGTTTGGTATTCTGACAGGCTGTTGGAATTTGTCTGATTCAGAAAGCTCGCTTCGAAGTAAAAGTTGGAAAAGGCCTTCAAAAGATAATGCACAACATGAAAATATTATCCATTTGTAACTTGTATTTGTACTTCATTAAGAAATCCTGAGAAACATCACTTCTGTTTTCATACAATTGGTTTCAAATCCACTAGACCACTACCCTGATATAGCATATGATAAAATACTGTAGGAGTATTCATCTAACAGTATACTCAAAATCCAACCGTATTCATCTCATATCATACTCAAAATTCAGCCGTATTCATCAAAATTAACATAATTATACTCAAAATTCAGCCATATGCAATAGATCATTCTTTGTAGATAAAATACAAGATTAGCATTTCCTACGAATTTACTTTTGACATGGGATATTTATACAGACCTGCAAAATTGCTCAAAATTTATCTACAGCAAAAATAAATAGATTTACTGTATCTGGCACATTCATGATTTAACTACTACCCAGTACTGTAAAATCATACATTTATAACAGTATAATATTTATATAGCACTGTAATATGTATATTTCAGCACTGATCATAAAGTCCATAATGTATCCCTACCAGTAACAATTATACCAAAATTTTAACACAAGTAACAATTATACCAGAATTATAACACCAGTAACAATTATACCAGAATTTTAACACCAGTAACAATTATACAAGTATTTTAACACCGGTAACAATTATACCAGTATTTTAACACATTATACATCCAGTATTTTAACACCAGTAACAATTATACCAGAATTTTAACACCAGTAACAATTATACCAGTATTATAACACCACTAACAATTATACCAGTAACACCAGTAATAATTATACCAGAATTTTAACATCAGTAACAATTATACCAGTATTATAACACCAGTAATAATTATACCAGAATTTTAACACCAGTAACAATTATACCAGTATTTTAACACCAGTAACACTTATACCAGTATTTAGCATGAATTGACATACATAGAACTGTCCGTGAACGGTTGGTTGGTAGGTTCCATTAAATGAGCAGGAGCTGCTGTATGGGCAGGTCTGGTTAAAACCAAACAGTTCACGCACAGTCTCCACACACTGCGTAATATTGCCACTCCCAGTGAAAGTGAAAGTGCTGTTCTGAAATGAAACAATGCAGAAAGTGAAAACAAACACAACTTAATTAAGACATCCTGCGATGGAAATGTACAAGTGTACCAGAAACTGTACGTAATCTGCCCATCACAAGCTTACATAGGATTTTATTTAATTAAGGGGTTTGTTTTCTATGACAATGATTAGCCTTCATGACAAAAATGCCAGGAGTTGTAGAACTTACTTGTGGTAGTATCAACCATCATCAGGCTGTGACATACTTTCTTTTGCAATGTATGAATAAA
Source organism: Ostrea edulis (assembly GCF_947568905.1). Taxonomy (NCBI): domain Eukaryota; kingdom Metazoa; phylum Mollusca; class Bivalvia; order Ostreida; family Ostreidae; genus Ostrea; species Ostrea edulis. The sequence continues at coordinate 75,253,029 of NC_079172.1, read as the reverse complement.
ATGTCCTAGCTTAAAAACTGACAGGCAGTAAATAGACAAACCAAGAGTTCTGTGTGTAAACTATTTCCAAAAAATTGAATAAGTTCAAACACCTGTAATTTTTTCAAACATCAAAGAAAATTGTTAGGAACCAAGATCCTTAGGCAAAACACATATCTTCAATTTTTGTACAAATGTCTTCGTTTGAAAACTGTTACAGAAGTTTAAATGGTCACATCATGTACCCACTTTCCTCAAACCAGACTACATTCAACAACCTGCATTTTGTTTTTGTTTCTTCAATTTTTTCCCCTCAAAAATTGAAGAAAATAAATTTTTAGCCACATGCACAGCTTCAATACCCATACAAATACTCTAAAAATGAGCGGAGCGAGCTTTACAAACCATGTACTGTATTCTCTGTAATATTTCCTCAAACCTAAACAAGTCCAACAAACTGTAACTTTCTTAACATGAGGCCCTTATTGGTTGCCTGATTTTAATTCATTTGTTCAATGTCCAAGAAATAAAAATTCTGAGACAAACCTTGCTGATGGGGTGCTGGGCTGATTCTCTTGTACAAGGTGCCTCAAATATATTGGAATAATTTTCTTGTAGTGTATTTCCCTGCAGTCCACAAGGGTTGGTTAAATCAAGACTGAAGTTTTGGCTCTGTGTAATATTACAGAACAAAATGGCAATCAAAACAAAAAGTTTAAACAAAGCCTAAGAATAAATATTAGATCGAAGTCTAGAGCTGAAAAAAAGAAAGTATTTTACATAAAGCATATCACTGACCTTGACCAGAAGAGCTTGATATTTCCGCCTGAATTCATTAATACCATAGCAGAGGTAACTGTGGGTGTACACTGTGTAGTTTTTCTCAAACAGGACGGCGTTTCCCGAGTAATTCTCTGGCATTGGTGCCGACAAGTCCGGGTAGAATGTTATTTGTGTGGATGCTCCTCCCATGTCGAGTGCTCCCATAGTTCCCTCCCCTGCCCCCAACAGGGACCGCACGTGTCGAGAAGTCTTCACCTCTGAGGGTGGAATCTGTGAAGTACAGAAAAATCCTTTTAAAGTAGGGGGCTAGTAGCGTGACGTCATGTCCGGATCGAACTCCGGTATTGGTTCACGTACTATTATTATCAAACGTATTTTTACATTTACCTGGATGTTTTTTAATTTAGTAAAATGAATACAATAACACTCAATCACTTATATTTGAGTAGACAATGGCTCCAATCTTCTTTCCATTTTTTGTCATCTAATTCACACATAAAACCAGAGGTACATATTTCTTTAATTGATATACAGGGGTATTACATGTTAAAATTATCTGTAAATTAAAAAAAATCATGATATGCAATAATGAACTTGTGGAATTAAATAAAACACTTCTGCACTTGTTATATATTTGTTATGTTGGTATATATTTGTTATCTTCTATTATGTGAAAAACTGAAAATCATCTTCAAAATGGCTATGTTGACCAAAAAATGTAAATATAAATTGAGATGCTGTGAAAATATTATGCTGAGAAAGGGCAGATTTTTTAAATGTATTTTAACAAGCATTCATATATGAACATAATATGTGAGTTTGAATGAAAAATCACAAGTCAAATTTTTAAAATATTCATATTAGTAGTGTTGCAGTGCCATATTTTTGACTGCCGAGGGCCTGTATTGAGTTCAATTTTGTACCACCATTATTAAAAAACATGAAACTGTGTTAAAATTTCACTTTTAATTATTTAGTTAGACATATTTATGTCATATTTGAGGAAAAAAATTGCAGCATCATACCTCAAACAAAATTTTATTGACATATTCTAGGACTTCCTCAATGAATTCTGATATTGCCGTTTGACAAATGGGGGTACACGTAATAAAAAATACCATAATTTACTCATTATACTGACAACCCCCCATTTTTTTGTTTTTATCATACCCTCAAATGAACAATCTAAGTATTCAAACTCAAATTTTTGAAAAATCACAAGTAGGTCCAGGACTAGGGACCTACCTTAATGTACAATGATGTCAATCAATATTGTTAGAACCGTCAGATTTGAATTGGTGTGTTCATAACATTTTCATCTAAGTAAGACATTATTTATGATTTTCAAGAGGAAGAAAGGGAATTGAAAGACAAGAAATGACAACATTTTTCATCTTTTTTCATTTTGGTCAGAACACCAGAACCCCAAGGATCATGAAATTTACAATTTTGGTAGAGACTTTCCTGCTCTACATCACCATGCATTTAGTTTTTCTTACAAACGTGTGGTTCTTGAAAAGAAGATTTTTGAAAATTAGACAATTTTGGGCAGTTTTTTCCCCGTCCCTAAGGCCCCAGGAGTGCAGGAATCCTGAAATTTACAATTTATGTCCCACCCTTCTTCCAAAGATGCTTCATACCAAATTTGAAAAGAATTGGAATGATAATTATCAAGAAGAAGTTAAAAATGTATATTGTTCACAAATTTAATAACTGACCATTTTGGCCCCACCCTGATACCAAAACCCCTACCCCTGGGATCATCTAATTTATAATTTTGGTAAATGACTACCTGTTCCTTCTAGCTATCCATTTTAAAAGAAGATGTTATTTAAGTGTTTTACACATAAACACTATATACCAAGATTTGGCCCCACCCTGGGGTCAGAACCCCTACCCCGGGGATCATGAAATTTACAAATTATCTTCTTGCTCTACATCACAATGCATTCAGTTTATCTTACACATGTGCAGTTGTGGAGAAGAAGATCTTTGAAAATTGATCAATTTTGGGCAGTTTCTGCCCCTCCCCTAGGGCCCCAGGGGTGCTAGAGTCCTGAAATTTACAATTTATGTCCCCCTTGTCCAAAAGATGCTTCATGCCAAATATGAAAAGAATTGGATTTGATAGTTATCAAGAAGAAGTTAAAAATGTTGAATTGTTAACACACGATGACGGACGACAACCAATTGCAATAGGTCACCTGAGTAAACTCAGGTGAAGTAATAAAGGTGGTTTAAGTTCATTTGATGAAAAACAACTGATATCTGCTTTTTAATAGCATGTCCTATCAACGAAATAACATGTTTTATTATACCTCATTTTCATATATAAATGTTAGGTGAATGAATTAGCTATTTCCTCTGGATAACGCTAGCCATGAAATAGTTTCTGAACTATCTCACCTAGGGAAATAAGTCTCGAAACTATTTACCGGATGCTATATTTTCCCTGTTTTCTTTTCTGTGACGTCAAAGTCTGATAACTCTAATTAGTTTACCACTCGGATCACCTCGGTCGATTCCATCTAATGCCGAATGTTGGTTTACTTCACTTTGGTATGTCTGACACAAGTAAAGTCTACTTTGGTATAATAAAACACCTATTTACTGACTATTCGGACAATAGCAAGTTCAATGTTCCCCTCTGAAATAGTTGCTGTCTTGGGGGACAATAAACTTGTTATTGTCTGAATAGTCAGTAAATAGGTGTATATTGTCCTATATAAAACTAATACGATTTAGAACCACCATTTTAACTGTTAAACCAATTCTCACACTCATGGTCTATTGACCGGTCAACTGTTTACGAACTGTTGACCGGGCAATAGTCTGCCTTATTTTCATTGGCTACGCAAGTCATGTGATTATCGGTCTGCTGCTTTTCTTCTGCAATGGGAAGGTTCAATGATTTAGCTGATGATGAAATACAGAATTTATTACATGAAACGCTGAGCAGGAATGTGAAAAATGTAATGATTGATTATTAATTCGGATATTGGGTATGTTTTCTTTTAAACTACTGGATACATTTATAAATGTACGCAATTACAATGTCTTGTTAAAAGTTCGAAGTCAACAAACCATGTGCATCTCGTAAAAACAACCTTAAAAAATGAAGGTGTATAACAAAACAGTAATAGACTGTGTCCTCGGACAACAGCTGTTTTGTATGACCCTCAAATGGATCTGTTGCCCTGCAGCCTATGGCTTCGGGCAACAGATCCCGTTCTTGGGTCAAACAAAACAGCTGTTTTCCTCGAACCCAGTCAATAACTGTATACTATTTACTCGTTGTTCAACAATGAACAGTAATGCAAGGATGGGATAATGATGCCATTCAAAATATATGACTGGGTCAGGTTCTAGAATCTGACAATGAATACAAGAGGCCCATGGGCCTAGAATCGCTCTTCTGATACATTGTAGAACATGCAAAAACTCTCACTAACCAAGATTCATCAATTAACAAATTTTAATGATGTTAAGTCAAATAGTACCTGAAAATTTAAATGTAACTGTCCAAAAGTAGGTCACAGTGACCTACTTTTGGTCGACACACTGAAGACCCAAGATGCATCAACTGACAAGTCAAATAGTATTCAAATATAGCCGTCAAATTCCAAAAGAAGGCCACAGTGACCTACTTTTTGGTCGACACACTCCAAAGACTCAAGATGCATCAACTGACAAAGTTTGATAATTAAAGTCAAATAGTATCTGAAATATTCAGATATAAAAGTCAAATTCCAAAAGTAGGTCACAGTGACCTACTTTTTGGTCGACACAATCTGAAGACTCAAGACTCATCAACTGACAAAGTTTGATAATTGTAAGTCAAACAGTATCTGAAATATTCAAATATAGCCGTCAAAATCCAAAAATAGGTCATGGTGACCTACTTTTTAGTCAACACACTCTGAAGACTCAACATGCATCAACTGACAAAGTTTGATAATTGTAAGTCAAATACTATCTGCAATATTAAAATATACCTGTCAAATTCCAAAAGTAGGTCACGGTGACCTATTTTTTGATCAACAAATTATGAAGACTCAAGATGCATCAACTGACAAAGTTTGATGATCCTAGCTTTCATAGTGTCCAAAATATGCATCTAAAATTGAAAATGTGAAATTTGAATGTCTGCAAAATTCAAAAAGTAAGTCACTGTGATCTACTATTTTTATAAATATGTTTTGATTCCTCTAGACGCATCAACTTACAAGGTTTGATGATTCTAAACCTCTCGGTATCTGAAATAACAACCTAAAATGTATTCATAAATGATTAGCCATAAAATTCAGAAAGTAGGTCATGGTGACATACTTTTCAAATGACACACTTCAAGGTCCCATGATCCATCAACTGACAATTTTTGATGATCATAGGCTCAAACGTGTCCAAGATATGCATCAAAATCCACTTAATAATAATTACCTGCGAAATTCAAAAAGTAGGTCACCATGACCTACTTTTGAGACAACATGATATTAGGTCCTAAGATGCATCAACTGACAAAATTTGATGATCCTAGTCTTTATACTAAGCAAAATATCAAAGTTTTAACAAAACAAAATTTAAGGTCAACTTTGAAGTGACCTTGAGATCACACCCTTTGCCCCAGGATGATGCCTTGAACAATTTTTTATCTCCAACCTAAATCTCCAACTCATCCTTATGCATATGTTTTGTGATAATTTGCCCGGTGGTTCTTGAGAAGAAGATTTTTTAGCAACCACTACTTTTGTTTGCATTTTCCTAATTATTTCCCCTTGTTAAAGGGTCACAACCCTAGTTTGAGTACAAATGAAAGCCCTTGGGCCAAGGATACCCTGTGACGAATTTGACAAAAATTGGCCAAGGGGTTCTTGAGATATAGCCCTTTTTCCAAAAAGTTGACGCACACCGCACGCCTTCGGCTCAGAAGAGCTAAAAATGGGGTGGAAGTAAGGAAGTGTAAAATACCAGCCGCACACATGTACCCAAATCTAAATGCAGAGAGCAACTAGGGGTGGGAATACTCATACAGAGAGCAGCTTTGCGTGAGAATACTCGTATAGAGAGCAGCTGGGGGTGGGAATACAGAGAGCAGCTGGGGGGGATACAGAGAGCAGCTGGAGGTGGGAATACTCGTACAGAGAGCAGCGGGGGATGGGAATACTCATAGAGAGAGAAGCTGGGGGGGGGGGGGGGGAATACTCGTACCACTCCAAACTTTCCAGAGACGTAGTTGGCAGTGATCCAGGAGTAGAGTCCCTCCTCTGCCCCGGTCAGGATCCTGGCCTGTGTTTTGGGTTGAGTGAACTGGAACTTGGAGGACTGGATTGTGTTTCTGACCACATCCATAATGGCATCCGACACGGAAAAGTTCACAGCACTACAAAGATTTTACAGCATATTGAAGACATAAAATGTTTTCATTTAAATATAGAAAATACGAATATTTCATCTAATCGGCACCTACTGGATAAGCCTCATCCCTGCTGTTGCCCCTAAATACACAGGTGTTACACTCTGTTTGTCAACTGGTACCACGCCCTCAGCCTCTCTAAGACACACCTCCAGGGGAGGCCTCAGTGCAGAGGGGTCATTCTCATAACTTGATATCCCACCTCCTACAATGATTACAGCATATACATGTACATATATGTCCCTTTCTTCTTGACAACTTTATATCTAATGGGAATTCGGACTCGTAACAGGAGTCTCAAACATTGAAGTCCCCCCCCCCCCCCTCAGTCCAGGTAAATATATATCAGTATAAAGACTCAACTTTTGAATCAAGTATGATGATATTGTATTCCAAAGCAATACAAATTAATCTGGGGTATTTAGTTGTTGAATTTGAATCTATTAATCTACATAAATGTGTTCATTTTGCTTTAAAGGGGCATGGACACAATTTGAACTGAAAATTTTCAAATCTTATTTTTCCAATTTTAAAGTTTACATGTTTTTGTTTACATAAAGATTGCTTAATAGAAAATATCATGTTTAAAACAAAATGACAAACACTATAAACTGTTTAATTGTGCTCAGAATTCATTTGTTAACTGAAAAATCTGCTTTAAATGAATATTTTACTAATATATTTAACCTAAGTAAGGGCTGTTCCATTCAAACATATGAGTTACCCGGGGACGGCAATTAAAAAAAAATCTATGGGTGCTTGTCATTGGTAGAAAATTGCATATATGGTGGGTACCTAGCTACTGTCAGAAAACTGCATCTGTGGGTGGTTGTTTTGATAAAATCTTTATTTTTTACCGAAACTGAGTGGAATGCAACAAGAGAAGGGAAGGGTTGAAAGTAGAATGTGAAACAAACGCCGTTTTCTGTCTTCATTTTATCTCGGTCGATGAGGTTCCGTGATCCGGTTATTGTTTCCAGTTTGACTCTAAAATTATAGCGACCGGAAATTAGGATTATCTCCCTTGTCCAAAATGGAAAACGAAACGTGCTCATGGTCCATTGAAACGGTTTTTAATTTTTTCTAGCTGCAATAATGTAGCCCTATCCAATTTTTTTTTTATTCTGACGTTTTCGGGATGAGGCTACAATTCCATAGGATCTCCGTAATGGTGCGAAATAATTTTATGAATAACCGATAATAAACTCTGCACTGTGTATTAGTCCCAAATGTTGTTTACAAATTACACCAAAAGGAGTACCAACTTTGTGCTCGGGCATGTCTAATAAAGGTGTTTTTCATTAAATATAATGTACAGCATGCAAAATTCTTCGTCTGCTCCGCCATGCTTGTTATCGCGAAATCTTGTAAGTGGATCTAATGAAAAAGCTGAACATTGACAATCGGCGCGAAAATGTAGTTACTTGAGCCACTTAGACAAAGAAAGGAAAATCATATTGTTGCAGAAAGAATTTACACTCTGCTGTTCGGTTTTTAACTTGATATTAAATTCAAACCTTTTCAATACCGACGAAATAGCTTTCGCCTCCATACTAGCTGCAATAATGTAGCCCTATCCAATTTTTTTTATTCTGACGTTTTCGGGATAGGGCTACAATTCCATAGGATCTCCGTAATGGTGCAAAATAATTTTATGAATAACCGACAATAAACTCTGTGTATTAGTCCCAAATGTTGTTTACACCAAAAGGAGTACCAACTTTGTGCTCGGGCATGTCTAATAAAGGTGTTTTTCATTAAATATAATGTACAGCATGCAAAATTCTTCGTCTGCTCCGCCATGCTTGTTATCGCGAGATCTCGTAGGTGGATCTAATGAAAAGCCTAAACATTGACAATCAGCGCGAAAATGTAGTTACTCGAGCCACTTCGACAAAGAAAGGAAAATCATATTATTGCAGAAAGAATTTACACTCTGCTGTTCGGTTTTTAACTTGATATTAAATTCAAACCTTTTCAATACCGACGAAATAGCTTTCGCCTCCATACTTGTCCATTGATGTAAATACTACCTTATATGGCATATGCAAATGACTTGACAACCGGAAGTTGAAACTTCAGTACATCAAACATGGCGCAAAAATATGAATCGAGAAATTGGAATTTATCGAAATTGTTGAAAACGGTAGAATAGAGCCTCACAAATCTAAAGTTGCAGGTTGTAAATTTATATATTGACTAAGAAACATAGAATATCATTTTATTTACGTAAAGAAAGTCAGGAAATGTTTAGAATGAGCGCAAATGTTGCGGGAGTGAATCACTCCCGCATTTGCACCATTACGGAGATCCTAAGGAGTTGTAGCCCTCTCCCTAAAAAAAAAAAAAAAAAAAAAAAAAAAAAAAAAAATCAGAGAGGGCTACATTATTGCAGCTACCTCCATACTTGTCCATTGATGTACATGTAAATACTACTTTATATGACATATGCAAATTAGTTGAAACTTCAGTACATCAAACAGGGTCCGTGGAATTACCAGAAACACCGTAAACACCAGGTAATTCCCGAAAACACCAATAAAAGTACCGAAAACACCAATGTATTATCAAAAAACACCTCTATTATGATAGTTCATGCCAACTTGAAAGTGTCATTCATATTGAAGGAGAATTGAATGAGCTATGGCTAATTTTATGTCTTGTATTTCAGACTGCATTTATCGGCGCCATTGGCGTCCATGAAGCTTTGGGAGGTTTTTTTAATTGGTTATATATAATTTATGGATAATTTTCATCACATATAAGATCATTAATTCATAGCAACTTCTTTGTACATATCAATTCTGTATTTCTGTGTCTTTTAAAAGTCAGTATTCAATTTCTCACTTTATTTCACAAACATGATAAGATTCCACAATTCGTCTGCAAATACCTACATAATGTGAAATATAAATCAAAAGCAAACATTATCCAAATACATTATTTATCAGACTTCCCTGCAAACATTCACACCTTTTTATGAAACGCCGGCCCAAATTTTCGACATCCTGTATACAAACAACTGTGTTATTTCCACCACTCGTTGGTACATTGTTTCACTGCACATGCAGCACAACTTTACCAAATAAAAGAAGGGTCATGAACAACGACAATCACATGCCAGTAATTTCAATTTGATAAATAGCAGCTCAAAGAAATGTGTACCATAAGCAATGGGGTTTCTTTAACGTATGGTTTCCATTGCAATTAAAAAGGTGATTTAGATTTGCTATATAGATCTACATGTTTACACAGTGGCGGATTTAAGGGGGGGGGGGGGGGGGTCGCAGCCAGCGCATTTTCAAATTTAAGGTAAATCGTGGTATCTTGTTTGTTTAGATAGATGTACTAAACAATAAAAGAAGCAATAATATCTTCCACTCCCGGAGAAATAAATGACAAAATATTTTGATTTCTTGAATTATTTTATAGGGAGAGCTTGATTTTTTCCAAAAATCCTTAAAATTTGCGACATTTTACTAATTTCACCTGATTAGAAATGATGGAAAATAGTATAAATGACTTAGATAGGAGATATATTTCAAGCCCTATAAAATCTGTAAAATCCGGGGGCTTCGCCCCCTGGGCCCCCACACCCCCTGCCTCATAAAGTGGCGCCCCCCGTAACCGTAATTCCTGGATCCGCCCCTGTTACATGTACGTAGTCTTGAAATATCACAAAATATTCAATTGACGATTGAAATAAAAATGCAGACGTTTTCTCGTTTATTTATAGTGACTCACAAACTTGCCCGTCTTCTGAATGAAAGTTGTAAAACAAACTTACTAGGTTTTGGTCAGTTATAACATAATACAGGGGGTAAAATTCATCTCATCTCGGCTAGCCATGGATTTTGGGTCAACTGTGCGTTTAATAATCTTGGCTAGCGAAGATGGAATAAAAAGGTTATATCGAAAAATTATCCAGTACCGGTAAATCCAATGAAGTTGTAGTATAGCTTGTATTTATTTTTGACTGAGAGGGAGATAAACAGCTTAGCACGTAACATCGATTTAGAAAGAGGGGGGGGGGGGGGGGGGGGGGGGGCACTCCTTCATTAGTCCTAACCCGGACTCTTAACAGCCGTAAAATTTAACATGTAAAGAAAACAAATTGGGAAATAAAAAGAATTATTAGAATGAAAGGGGATGGATAATTAATCACAAAGAAATTGTACGTAAAAGATTTATACTGAACTTTTTAAACTTCCCGTATCTGCATACATACATGTATATTATAATCAATAATTACCGATGTTCTCTCTCTCGATGTTGCTTTCATTATTCAATAGATCTAAATCAAAAATGATTTCATATAGAAATTAAAACTTTTGATAATCGATAGCGTATATGAATAGAAGCAACTCAAATGCAAATCGTTTAAGTAATTTTTGTTTATATTAATATTAGTCTTTTTTTCATGAACTAGTTGCATTTGACACCGAGGTTTTACATCCTTAAATATTGATTACAGGCACGTATAATCGGAGTATGTAATATGAAAGTTATCCTTGTAGCGACCTACCCACTGCACGATTTAAGAAATTGAAGTCAGATGGGGAAACTGAGACAGTTTGATTGGATGAAAACTACATCCCCCCCCCTCCACCCACACATGTACACAATCTAAGGTTTTCATAATCGGACAATTCAAGCACCATTTGTTGTTGTTATCTTATTGCTTGTCAAGAATTTTACACAAATTAACCGGCAACATGCCCCTTCTGATATATTAAAAAATATAAGTTATGTTAGCACGGGGCTCTATAAAGTTTAATCTGCAGTTTGGTCATACTTCGTCATTCAATAACTTTTTTTTGAAAATGTTTGTCGGGTTAGCGGGACTATGATCAATGACTATAACAATGACCTGTGTATAAATATTCAGTTGGTTTTCCTATCAGTTACGGACATCGTATTTTACACTTTACTCATGACCCCTTATTTTTGTACAGTGGATTTCTTCAATTAGGGATCAATGCATAAAAAACTGCTGTGTATTTTATTTCTATATTCAATGACATATCAATGAAAACATAAAGCACGAGAGAATAATAATTTATGATCACAAAATCAACGATAATGACTTTAAGCTGAGTTAGCGTCATCCATTTTTTGATGTCTGTAACTACAGTTACCGATATCACTTTGACCCAGTCTGAGTTAAAATCAGACCCCATACTCATTATCATATCAATGATATGATAATGAGTTTATAGGGTCTGATTTTAATCAGACTGCACCTTGACCCCCAGTGATCATGCCCAATATCACTTTTTAAAATGTAAATCGTAGTAGTAATACAGATTTAGGATATTTTCTGTAATCAAAATTAAACACTTTAGAAAACAATTTTATGAATTTTTTTTGTTGGTCGACTAAATCACAGGCAATTGCATCGCTTGGGGGTGGAATTTATTATATAAAGAGTTTTATATAGTAAATTCTACCCCAAGCGATGCAATTGCCTGTGGACTAAATGCAAATCGGCCCTAAGGCACATATATAAGTGAAAGTGCTTTCATTCGAAATTTAACTGGTCTCTCTCTCTCTCTCTCTCTCTCTCTCTCCAGTGATATTGGGTTAATAAATATAACTTTTATTTTGGATTTATGCTTGTTAAAATACATAATCATAGTCATGTCGAATTTGAATTCGCCAATGGCGCCGACAAATGCAGTCTGAAATACAAGACATAAAATTAGCCATAGCTCATTCAATTCTCCTTCAATATGAATGACACTTTGGATATATGTATTTACAGGCATGAACTATCATCCTAGAGGTGTTTTTTGATTATACATTGGCGTTTTCGGTACTTTTATTGGTGTTTTCGGGAATTACCTGGTGTTTGCGGTAATTCCATGGACCGCATCAAACATGGCACACAAATATGAATGGAGAAATTGGAATTTATCGAAATTGTTGAAAACGGTAGAATTTATATTTATATATTGACTAAGAAACATAGAATATCATTTTATTTACGTAAAGAGACACATTTTCTTGTTTTTTAATACTCAAAATACTAGTCAATTTTAAAACTTTTAATAGTTGTTTTTGAACATTTACAATACTAGATTTTTTATGAACAGGTAGACTTATAAAATTAATTTAGTTCATCATGTGTAAGAAAGACAGTCTTGATAAAATAAATTGAGGGTTCTATGATGGCCAGTTATTTGAATGGTGATGACACCCAAGATACTCTTCTCTTTACTATCATGCTTGGGAACATCTGAAAATAGACCTCTATTCAGGGGTTATAAATAGTCATTCATACATATTGAATTTAAAGAAAAAGTGTATTTCACATTTATTTCACTTCTATGGGTGGTGCCGCACTATCTAAAATTGTTTCTGTGAGTGGTCCCTCATTACATTTTTATGCTTCTATGGGTGGTTACCCAAATTTTAAAGTGCCTTCCCCGGGTACCTCATATGTTTTAATGGAACAGCCCTACACAAAAACATGGCACGAGCCATGTTTACATAACAAGGAATTGTGAACTCTGTATACCTCGACAACTGACATTCTTTTTGCTAACAATTAGAAATACCTTAGTTAGGCACTTTAAACATTAAAAATGGAAAAACAAAAATTTTAATATTTTTCGCTCAAATCATGTCCATGTCCCTTTGATGAATTGTACCTTTTAACATTTGTTACTGTAAACCAATTTACATTCACATATGTGACAATTATCAGGGAAATTTGAACTCACCCCTTTCTCACACACAAAAAATATCATTGTTGTGAATCCAAACTTTTCTTTGATTAAATTTGCTACAACTTTTTTCAATACAAAATTGATAAAAATGAAAACTAAATTTATGTTTTTATAAGTAACAGGAATATCTTCTAATGATTTCACAATTCACTCCAAAACATTGGGGAAAATTTATATACAGTTATATTGGGAGGGATAATATATTTCAACTTTTGAACACCACAGCAAATTTACAAGTCCCTTATTCTTCAGGTATTTTATATTTTTACCTATTACATGCAACAAAACTATGCCAAAATATATATATACAGTCCCTGAAACGTTCTTCTTTCCCACTTGAACGGTGAGCGAACGGTGAACGCACGGTGAGCGAACGGTGAAGTCGAACGCAGAGCGAACAGTGAACGAACACAGAGTGAACGGTGAACGCAATTTGGTGAACGGTGAGCGAACACAGAGCGCAAAGTGAACGGTGAACGAACACAGAGCGCAAAGTGAACGGTGAACGAACGCTGAACGCAAAATGATCTATTTTCTCGGAATGTTTTGGATTTTTCCCTGGGATTTTACTTATTTCATAATCAAGTAATAAAATACATGTACATGTATATTTTATCAATTAATAAAAAATTTTTAAAAAACGGAATCTTGATACAGCATATTTTACAGTTCTGGATATATTCAATGTAATATATTTTTGTACAAGTACCGAGTATACATATATATTTCATGAAATTATCGCAAATTGTACATTAATACACGCAACAGTCATACACAAACAAAAGCAAATTTCGTATGTACATTGTGTATACCATTAAATGTACAGATACATTTAATGCATGGGTATAATATATAAACAATGCATGTGAAAAGGAAAACACTATAGTCTACATGTGTAGTGACATCCAGAATTTACAGGTGTTCATGTATGGCTTCAAACTTTACGAGCTCGATCGTTTGGGATACCTGTAATTAACAAACAAAACATCCCCGAAAGGAGTCAAGATAGATGCAGTAAACAAACAATACGGACGGTATACCCTGTGTCAACACCTCCACACTCCTAACAGTATTAAATATTTCTACTTACATTTTGTGTCATTCATTTGTCGCTGAGCTACATCGACCCGAGGAAATAATCAGCACAAAACTTTCTATTTTTATTATTGATGTGACCATAGATTGCAGTTAGATCATGCAGTATTTGTATGTATTTGATGTAGATAAAACTGTTTATTATACTGAACTACCCGTAGAATGTTTAAAGGCTAATGCAGAAACGTACCAGATAAACAATTACATCTTTGCATTAAGGACAAATGTTACAAGTTTCAAATTTGGCAAGAGTAATAAATATCAGTTTATTGACAATGTCTTTCATAAATATAGGCGTAAAAATAGCCATATCAGTTTGACATTCTGACACATACATGTACATACGGTACAATGTACATTATGTATAGCATCGTTTGTTTGTTTTTATTTTTCAAAGTAGGGGGTTGACCTGTTTAAAACTCTTGTCAAGCAATGCAAAATAATTATAATAATTTGTGCCCGAACTTGTAAATGCTAAATCGTGAACACAGGGGAAGAGGTTTTCATTACCTGAAACTGCCTTATTTTTTGTACTTGGGTTAAATTCATAACGACAAGTTCTTATACTCGTCTCTCATTTAGAATTGTTTTTAACAAAAGCTCAAATGAACCTTTCGGCATTCACAGTGGATAATCCTGACCTTTTGTACTTCAAAATTAAATTTCTGATATAGTAAGAAAGTATCCTTCCACTCTTACGCACACGTTCAATTTTCATTTTCGCCTTGCTATCAAGATTGGTCCTTTCACTTTGGTGTTCCGAATGACAATGAAAAGACTGAACGATGAACGAACGGTGAGTGCACGCTGAACGCTTTGTGAACAGTGAACGAACAATGAGCGCACGCTGAACGCAAAACTGTGACCGGAGAGCGCACGGTGAACGCACGCTGAATGAACGGTGAACGCACGCTGAACGAACGGTGAACGCACGGTGAGCGAACGGTGAACGAACGGTGAGCGAACGGAAAAATGGTAAAGTAGAACGTTTCAGGGACTGTATATATATATATAAATCCATGCATCCATTTTATTTTGCTTTTATAAAGTTCCTATAAGCATAATGTGTATCTGATGGATACCTGCTTACTCACCAATATTAAATTATTATTAGCAATTCACAAATACTGTAAAATGTGAAATTTTACGTGAGGTGGTTATTCACATTAAATACACAATTACAAGGTTTTTGTGTAAATTACCCTCATGTGTACTATTCCCATAGTTACACAATTTATTAATTGATGATGTTGACATTGTGTAATAATTCCCATAGTTACACAATTTATTAATTGATGATGCTGACATTGTGTAATAATTCCCATAGTTACACAATTTATTAATTGATGATGCTGACATTGTGTAATAATTCCCATAGTTACACAATTTATTAATTGATGATGCTGACATGTGTACTATTCCCATAGTTACACAATTTATTAATTGATGATGCTGACATTGTGTAATAAAACCCTACATGTCAGGTTGATAAAGGGAATAACATTTAATTAATTTTTTTGCTTAAAGACTGCAAAATTTTTTATCAGGTATAATTAATGAAATAATGATTGCATCTACAATTGAAAGACCAACTCTTGTAACATCTCCAATCAAAATGTTTCGTTTGATTCTTTTATCACACTAGAGGGCAATTACATCGAAAAAGAAGAGGTGGATCTCAACCAGAAATAAGTTAGGCTGGTAACTCGTCCTCATATATTCCAAATGAAGTTAAAAATTGATCATTGTACTTTTTTCATATAATCTTTATCAGGGAGACACACAATTGATGATGCATATAATTTTGAATTGGCAAGTGTTTTTATTATGCATGGTTTACCAAAAAGTGTTAATTTTCTTTTCCAGGATTCAAACAGTTTTTCCATTTCATTATACATTATATATTCTCATCCAATTTTTATTGTGATATTCCTCTTTGTCATCTGACCACTTTACTTGTAGCTCTAATACCGAGAAGTTCTTCAAACTGATTTTTCAATCTTCTAAGCAAAACGCATTCAGTTTTGTTGATATTAATTTTAAAGCCAACACTTTAACAAAATTTATTTATTTCATCTAGGGTATTTTTCATAGAAATTTCATTATTTCCACAACTGTTAAATTGTCTGCGTGCTGTATACTTTTTATTTCAGAATTATTTATCATAACATCTTTAATGCTATTATCTTTTATTCTAACTGTTAAGATTTCTGCTACTAAAAGAAAAGGGGGGCTGACAGGGGACACCCTTGTCTAATCCCCCTTGTCATCGAGCATATTTTAGAAAGCCATCCATTATTTTTCATTTTAAAGATTGGTTGTGTATATAGAATTTTGGTTCATTTAATATAATCATTTCCTATATTGAATTTATTTAACAATTTAAAAAGAAAATTCCATTCCACAGAACCAAATGCTTTTTCAAAATCTAAAAACAGTAAAATTCCTTAAATTTTCAGTTTCACAATATTCAAAAATGTCTAATATGAGGTAGCCATGTATAAGATAGAATTTCGGGCGTTTTCAAATCATTTGAAGTTCGCTGCTACTTTGTAGGAGAGTCTTATAGGGATGTGAATGGACTGTATTTGTAACATGACTACTGTGAAGAGACCGGTCTTCCAGTAGGACAGTCTTATAGGGATGCGAATGGACTGTATTTGCCGTGGTGGTGCATCTCTCTTGAGACTTCACGTTATACATATACTCCTTTATTTTCATTACAAAGTATATTGTCTTTTAAGACTGCAATATATATATTATCCTTCAATATTTATTATCATAACTATACTGTCTACTTACGACTGCATTATTTATACATTATTCCTTAAGCAATTTCTATGTTAATCTACTGCTATATTTACATCAACGTTGTATATGACATTTCTATGACTTTGAAAAATACTTCTAACAAATATTTGATATATATTATTATACATATAGTAATATTATGTATTTATATATGAATTATATAAATGTCTTACATAAACAAGATGCCCATGGGCCACATCACTCACCTTGGCACATATTCAAAGATTTTTCCTATATATTCGCATGTAAAACTTTGATCCCTATTGTGGCCCCAACTTACTCCCGAGGGCCATGATTTTTACAAAATTTAATCTGCACTATGTCATGAAGCTTTCATGTAAATGTAAACTTTTCTGGCCAGTGATTTTTCAGAAGATTTTTAATGATTTTCCCTATATATTTGTATGTAAAATTTTGATCCCCTACTGTGGCCCCAGGGGGCATCTTACCCCTAGGTACCATGATTTTTACAAACTTAAATCTGCACTATGTCAGGAAGCTTTTGTGCAAATGTAAACTTCTTTAGCCCAATGGTTCTTAAGGAGAAACTTTTTAAAGATTTTTTTCTATTTATTAGTTATGTAAAACTTTGATCCCCGACTGTGGCCCCATCCTAACCCCAGGGGTCATGAGTTTAACAAACTTGAATCTGCACTATGCCAGGAAGCTTTCATGTAAATCTCAGCTTTTCTGGCTCAGTGGTTGTTGAAGATTTTTAAAGATTTTCCCTATATATTTGTATGTAAAACTTTGATCTCCTATTGTCGCCTCATCTTACCCCCATGGGCCATGATTTTCATAAACTTGAATCTTCACTCTGTCAGGAAGCTTTCATGTAAATTTCCACTAACCCTGACGGACAACAGGTGATCAGAAAAGCTCACTTGAGCTTTCAGCTCAGGTGAGTTAAAAATAATAATGAAATACATTCAATTCAATGGTCCCTGACACCATTGGTGAGAATGATGAGGGAGTATCAGAGGATATTTTATCCCAACTAACATTGTATGCTTCCAAATAAATGATGGAAAGTTTTTTTTAAAAACATAAAATTTTAAAACAACACGCAGACATACTGTAAATGTACTTTTTTCCACGGGTTCATAATTATGTGGAATCACAATATCAGTTTAATCCGCGGGTAAAAAAATTACGCGGATTCTTTGTATGATTACAAAGTACCCTTTGTCTGATTACAAAGTACGCTGTGACAAATTTCCGCGGAAAATTTGTTACCGCGTTCATAGCGTAAATTAATACCACGCAGAAAAAAGTACGTCTACAGTATGTGACCAGGAGCTTGGACACAGTTAACAGTAGTTGTTTTAACTCTTTAAATGGCTGATACAGACTTGGGACACAGTTAACAGTAGTTGGTTTAACCCTTTAAATGGCTGATACAGACTCCGGACACAGTTAACAGTAGTTGGTTTAACCCTTTAAATGGCTGATAAACATTTTTTTGTTTTTGCATCTCAAGTGGACATGGCTACAAAACTAAATTTTTAAATATTCTTTTCAGAATCTTGTCTATACTTCATTAAAGGTAAATGACACCAAGACTTGAGAGAAAATAAATCAATTATATGTTGCTAATTTATAGGATGCACATTAATTTCTCCACCATATAAGGGGTTAAGGTATATTTCTAAATTTCTACCAAAACAATCAATCTGTTACATGGCACCACCCTATTATGTTAGGGATCAGGATCATATACACCACATGAGGATAGTTTTGTATAATTTTGACAAATTTAAATAATGCCTTCCTTCTTTGCCCACTCTCCATTCCCAGCTTGTGCAGTGCTGTGATTATTTTCCAAAAGTGTATTGAAGTTAACGGTTGTATTGTTAACGGTTGTATTGAAGTTAATGGTTGTATTGAAGTCAACGGTTGTATTGAAGTTAACGGTTGTATTGAAGTTAACGGTTGTATTGTTAACGGTTGTATTGAAGTTAATAGTTATATTGAAGTTAACGGTTGTATTGTTAATGGTTGTATTGAAGTTAACGGGTTGTATTGAAGTTAACGGTTGTATTGAAGTTAACGGTTGTATTGAAGTTAACGGTTGTATTGAAGTTAATGGTTGTATTGAAGTTAACGATTGTATTGAAGTTAACGGTTGTATTGAAGTTAACGGTTGTATTGAAGTTAATGGTTGTATTGTTAACGGTTGTATTGAAGTTAACGGGTTGTATTGAAGTTAACGGTTGTATTGAAGTTAACGGGTTGTATTGAAGTTAACGGTTGTATTGAAGTAAACGGTTGTATTGAAGTTAACGGTTGTATTGTTAACGGTTGTATTGAAATTAATGGTTGTATTGAAGTTCACGGTTGTATTGAAGTTAACGGTTGTATTGTTAACAGTTGTATTGAAGTTAATAGTTATATTGAAGTTAACGGTTGTATTGTTAACGGTTGTATTGAAGTTAATGGTTGTATTGAAGTTCACGGTTGTATAGTTAACGGTTGTATTGAAGTTAACAGTTGTATTGTTAACGGTTGTATTGAAGTTAATGGTTGTATTGAAGTTAACGGTTGTATTGAAGTTAACGGTTGTATTGAAGTTAATGGTTGTATTGAAGTTAACGATTGTATTGAAGTTAATGGTTGTATTGTTAACGGTTGTATTGAAGTTAACGGTTGTATTGAAGTTAATGGTTGTATTGTTAACGGTTGTATTGAAGTTAACGGTTGTATTGAAGTTAACGGTTGTATTGTTAACGGTTGTATTGAAGTTAATGGTTGTATTGAAGTTAACGGTTGTATTGAAGTTAACGGTTGTATTGAAGTTAACGGTTGTACTGAAGTTAACGGTTGTATTGTTAACGGTTGTATTGAAGTTAATGGTTGTATGGAAGTCAACGGTTGTATTGTTAACGATTGTATTGAAGTTAACGGATGTATTGTTAACGGTTGTATTGAAGTTAACGGTTGTATTGAAGTTAACGGTTGGTGAGGTTTGGATTGAGAGGATACACAGAAGCCACACAAACTTAGATCAGAACAAGTAACTTAATTATATAGGTCAGTGATTATAACCAGGCTGTACAGAACCAAATAAATAGGTCAGTGATTATAACCAGGCTGTACAGGACAAAATAAATAGGTCAGTGATTATAACCAGGCTGTACAGGACAAAATAAATAGGTTAGTGATTATAACCAGGCTGTACAGAACCAAATAAATAGGTCAGTGATTATAATGAGGCTGTACAGGACAAAACAAATAGGTCAGTGATTATAACCAGGCTGTACGGGACAAAATAAATAGGTCAGTGATTATAACCAGGCTGTACAGAACCAAATAAATAGGTCAGTGATTATAACCAGGCTGTACAGGAGAAACAGACCGTTATACATTTAAAACATTAAACTCCATGAACATTAATCAACTCGACTTAGTCAGTATTACTGATGCCATATTACTGATACTGATGCCATCTTCATTACCTGAAACTCGACAGGAATGAATCTGATTGGCTAATGCAGTTTCATGGTCACATTTGATGCTCCACTTGTAAACAAACAGCTTGGTATGGGAAGAGCCGGCATCCAGGACAACTCCATACTGTCAAACATGACAATGATAAAGATTATTACAATCTCAAATAGTAAAATAGTAAAGAAGCAAGGGAGGGGGGGGGGGGGAATATAATGTCAAGGCTTTAACTAAGCTATCAAAAATGAAGATTTGGTTTATCTGAAATTCTATGCAAAGTATTTAATGTCCAAAAAGGAGGAATACTACACCAGAAAAATTTTATATGGATGAAAAATGAAGGATATGTACAACAATATTTTGAAATTGAAAGCTTTCAAATTCACTATATTTGGTCAAAAAATGTAGTTTTAGTAGAAAGTAATCTGAAAAAATGAAAACCCCTGTTGAACTCAAACCAGCGATATACAGTTCAGCAGTTGACACGTTAACCTACTGCGCTACATTAAAGCTTGGCAATTAAATCTAAACAGAACAGACAGATTAAGAGTGGTAAAAACTAATTATATTACTTCACAACCAGGATTGATAGAGACATTGAATTTTCAGGTGTGATAAAAGGATGTTGACCTACAAACTAGGTTCAAGGTCAAGTGACTCCAGTGACCTTGACCTCTTACTCTTACAAAGATAAAAATATATAGAAACATATTATTCTTCAACAATTGACAGGCATGTTCTACACTTTATATTTTAATGTCTGTTGTTGGAATGGATTTTGTGCAAGAGTTATTAATGTGGGGGGAAACATAAGTACTCAGAAAAAACCAACTTTTACATAGCCAAACTACTTCGTTTGCGAGACTTTAAATTAGTAGATTATAATCATATCTTGTTGGTGAAAGGGATTCCAGTTTGTTCAACTGAAAGACCATGACCCTTTCAAGGAAAGATAATTAAGAAATAGTCAAAATAAGGTGTTTACGAAATCTTATAGCAATTACAGGAAGTAATTTTAAAAATAACATTTTCATAATTAAAAACATTAAATCAAAAGTTCAGTGCCAGATTGAAAACAAGATGTGTTTGTAAAACACAAATGCCCCCGATAATGGCCAATTCCAAAAGATGGCCAAGGTCACAAGGACAAATATCTTGGTACCAGTGCATCAATCCATCTGACATGTGAACTGATTGTGTATTGAATTTTCACTGAGAGTGAGGATGTGAAAAAATGTTGGTGCAATACCTATTTATGATGATAAAAAGTCCAGGAAACCATTTGATCTACTTTTAGTCCTAAAGTAGGTCATGGTGCACCAATTAAGTTGAAATGTTTGAAATGTGAACTGATTATGTATTTCTCTGAAAGGGAGGTTATGACTAAATTTCAGAGCAATACCTGTGACCAATACCAAAAAAAATCTGGAAAACTGTTTGACCTACTTCTACCCCTAAAGTACTCTAGGTCGTAGAATGCCAATCCAGATGAAATATTTACTGCACTTGTCTTCCTCTGAGAGGAAGCCTTTGACTAAATATCAGGGTAATATCTGTATCCACAATGAAAAAAGCCCAGAAAACTATCTAACCCATTTTTTCCAAAAAGTAGGTCAAGGATAGACCAATCCAGCTAAAATGCAAACTGAACTTGTATTCCTCCGAGAGGAAGCCTAGGACTAAATATCAAGGCATAATCAAAAACAGCCCGGAAAACTATTTGACCTACTTTTAGTCCTAATGTAGGTCACAGACGAACGGACCAATCTAGCTGAAATGCATACTGAACTCATATTCCTCTGAAAGGAAGCTTATGTGTAAATTTCAGGGCAATATCTGTATCTGTAACGAAAAAAAGACCAGAAAACTGTTTGATCTACTTTTAGCCCTAAAGTAGGTCAAGGATGGACCAATCCAGCAGAAATGCAAACTCACTTTTACAATTCTTGAGGGAGATATTGTAACAAAATTACAAAGATCAGGGGTCGAAATTAACTTTTTCTACCACAGGCTAATTTTAGCCTGTGGATAAAAAATCCACAAGCTAAAATGAAAATCTACAAGCTAAAATAAGAATAATGAAGCAGTGCTCTTTTTTTCATATGTTTTTTTTTTAAATCAATGATTTTCCCCATCATTACTGAGCCTAGTGGGTCAACAGGCATCGTTTGGACAAGACACTAAGTTACGTAAGTCATATATATGGTGCAATGTTTAGGTCTCTTGATTATCGCACCTCTAATCCACAACCTGTTTACCGCAGGTCTAGATCCAGTCTTCCAATTTCAAGCCACATCAGGGTTGTCACTAGTGATTTTTCAAAGCGAATCCCGGACTCATGGTTTTATAAGCAGCACGATCACGAGCCCCATGAACTTTTTTGATAATCGTCTACGCGGTGAGCAGTGCACTCATGTTCTCACTACAACCCGACCTCAATATGACAATTAATTTAGATAGGACATCAGCAATTTTTTTCCTTCTATAACTGGTACCGATAAACGGTACCATTCCCAATGCCAAAAACCATTGATTTTTCCCAATTTTGAGACTAAAAATTCCCAAAATAGACCGCTGACATCGTAATTTACTTAGTCTGAAACGTTGTACAAGTTAACTAAAATGTTCACTTCCGGTATTAAATCGAAAGTACAGATCATGGCAGTGCACGTGTTTTGTAGAGCTACGACGATTCTTAAACAACCCTATGACGATTCCTTATGTTTCACAACAGCAAATATTACCGTTAAAAAGTTTGTAAAAAGAGATGACTACTTCTTGTTTTGTTCTGTTTTGTTTTTTTTCGGTTTTTTTAGTTGATATCATTTGCCGATATATTGGTAGAAAATTCCCAATTTGTTCGATTTTGACGCTACTTTTCCCAATTGAATGGGTACCGGTACCAGTACCAGTGGGTAGAAAAAAATCGCTGGGACATTCTCATGATTCTGATATAAATAACAACCGGAAGACTTGGTAAAACATAAGACTCCGATTTTTTTTTTAGATAAATGAATAACAAAAACCTCATACTTGGAATTCAATTTAATCACCCCTATAGGTGAACAGGACTCGTGGCACATGTCATCATAATGCGATGTCCGACCTCTAAAGGATTTGTTTGACTCCGAGTTTCTTAAAAAATCATAAAAGAAAAATCCGGATAGAAACGGTTATTGAAATTTGTCGTTTATGTAAGCGTTTGTATGATTCAGAGTGCAAGTTTAAGAAAAGCGAATAGCGCATCACCGTATAAAACGGATACGATACGATCATAGTTTGTAAATCACCACTCGCTAAGATTTTTGAGTGTCCACTATTTTTACTCGCTATTTTTCAAATGTACTCACGTTTGGCGAGTATTTCTCGCTAATTTCGAGCCCTGAAAGATGTACATGCATCCGTTACGGAAAAAAGTCTGGAAAACATGACCCAGGACGGACGGACGACCAGCCAGTCAGCCAGCCGGACAGACGCACGGACAGCGCCATAACAATACGTCCTGTCTAATGACGGGTGTATAAAAAGTAGGTCAAACTCCAAGGTCAAGGTCACAGGGTCAAAAATGTTGGTACCCACAGAAAGGTCTTGTCACAAGGAATATTCATGTGAAATATCAAAGCTCTAGTACTTGCTGTTCAAAAGTTAATAGCAAGGTCAAAGTTTTCAAAATGTAGGTCAAACTCCAAGGTCAAGGTCACAGGGTCAAAAATGTTGGTACCCACAAAAAGGTCTTGTCACAATTCATGTGAAATATCAAAGCTCTAGCACTTACTGTTCAAAAGTTATTAGCAAGGTTAAAGTATCAGACAGAATGACGGAATGACAGACAGGACAAAAGCAATATGCCCCCTGATCTTCAATCTCAGGAGCATAAAAACAAATCAATTTCTACACTGTTAATAGTAAGCATTATTTTGATTTTTATTACATATTGTTTATAAATTTTTATACACTTTTCCAAATTGATATGAATACAACTGACGCTATATTGTGGTTCCTGGTCCTTGTGGTGTAAGACAACGACGACCACCAATCCAATGACTCCCACCAAAAAGCAGGCTACCGCGACGTATAGCCACATGTTACAGTTCATAATCCTCGTCTGAAGATCAACGTCATCATCTGAAAATTATAGAAAAAAATTAATCTGATACACAGCAGGCAGTAACAACTAAGTCTTATTTACTGGTACTGACATGGTTACCATGGTGATATGACAGTGTAACATATCCTGAGTGACATTTGATTTAGCAAAATCTAGTACTTCACAAAACATAATCATATACAAAAAAGCAATGTATAGATGTAATCTTTGTGCTGTTTAATTAATCTGCAAAGTCATATGTATACTCAGGGAAATAAAAGTTTAGTTCATTGATTTAAATTTCACATGAACCTCACTAGATTACTACATGTTTGTATGTGTTTAATTTGTAAATAAAATGCATGTATCAGATACTGTAGAACCATTAGATTTTTCTTGGGGGGGGTGGGGTGAGGCGGGGGTGGGGGGGGTGTGGGGGGCGCTCAATTTTTATGAGTACCTATATCCCAACAATTTTCAAGAAAATTATTACAATATTAATACATTTTTTTCAATGTCGCAATACATATCCACAAAATTACAACCCATAAAAATCCACAAAAAAATTGGCTGCCAAGAATTTCAATGATTTTACTGCTGTGGATTACAAATCTCCATATTAAGACTAGGAAAGCATCCTAGCCTTATATTGGTATTCAGAATCTGACATTAGTGTTCATCATACCTCTTATTCTCCTAGCCTTATTGATATTCAGCATCAGGGGTAAACATTAGTGTTCATCATACCTCTTATTCTCCTAGCCTTATTAATATTCAGCATCAGACATTAGTGTTCATCATACCTCTTATTCTCCTAGCCTTATTAATATTCAGCATCAGGGGTAAACATTAGTGTTCATCATACCTCTTATTCTCCTAACCTTATTGATATTCAGCATCAGACATTAGTGTTCATCATACCTCTTATTCTCCTAACCTTATTGATATTCAGCATCAGAAGTAAACATTAGTGTTCATCATACCTCTTATTCTCCTAACCTTATTGATATTCAGCATCAGAAGTAAACATTAGTGTTCATCATACCTCTCATTCTCCTAGCCTTATTGATATTCAGCATCAGACATTAGTGTTCATCATACCTCTTATTCTCCTAACCTTATTGATATTCAGCATCAGAAGTAAACATTAGTGTTCATCATACCTCTCATTCTCCTAGCCTTATTGATATTCAGCATCAGACATTAGTGTTCATCATACCTCTTATTCTCCTAACCTCATTGATATTCAGCATCAGAAGTAAACATTAGTGTTCATCATACTGATATTTACGATCATATTTACGATCAGTGACACAGAAGTAAACATTAGTGTTCATCATACTGATATTTACGATCAGTGACACAGCTAGATTTCCTTACAGCTGCTTCACATATTTCTTTCCCCAATACATAAAATAAAACATAACAAAATACAACTCACTTTCATATCCGTACAATAAATAATTTTTAAAAACAACACCTACACCCTGTGGACTTCAAAACAAGCACATGCATTATACATTACATTCATCTAAGCACATGCATTATACATTACATTCATCTAAGGGGTCATCCATAATTGTCAACCATTTTCCAAAGTGTGCAAAAAGTACACTTTTTGAGACCCCCCACCCCCCCTCAAAAAGTGTACATCAACCATTTTTAAATTCCCAACAAGAAGGTCGACAATCGAGTTTATGAGCAATTTAGTTCAAACAATGAGTTCTGTAATATTGGTACCCCTATTTCTTGTTATTTATGAATGATACAGTGGAACCCCGTTATTACGTTCCCCCTTTATTACGTTAGTCCGCATATTACGTTGGAATTTCAAAGCACAAAACCATTTCTTAACAAACCTATATAAAATAGACCTCGTTATTACGTTGTCCTAAAATGCCGGGACTCGGTATTACGTTGTAAATATTCCGACAAAAACGTAATAAACCCCTAATTATTCAATAGTGATTCTCAAAATAATAAGCCATTCACACCTTGACTGCCTGAGGCAGTCACCACGTAAATTTCCTGGTCTGTTTGGGGATTAGAGACGCTTGACTGATCACGCTTCGATAGATCTAGGGACATCAATACAGGTGAATACCCCGTATAGAAGCCAGTGATAAACAATTAAATAATGTTTATTTAGAAATTGTACTCTATGAAATTTACTTCATTTTTCATATTTTGATAATCAAAGAAATAATTTCTCAACCACCTGCGTGTTCAGCATAGTGTGATTACCTTCGCTATTAAAACTCTGTTCACGGACAGCTTTGGTACCAAACAAGAAAGACAAAATTTATCGTAGCAATGTTACAACCGCTTGGGTAACTGCTTGGACATAGGTGACTAAAGGTGTTCAATTAAAAAAATTGTTCGTTGTTTGGACATGCAGCTTGGGTGTTCGTAAATCTCGTCCATACATACACCAATCTATCGGCCGATTTGTGCACGGCATTTACCTCAGTGAATATTTTAAAATCCCTTGATGCGCACGTGATTTTAGTGCCATCATTTAGCATTATAAATGAAATCTTCGTGCATCATTATATATATTTTTTTTATGTGGATTGCGCTTAAATTGTTCTCCGTGCATGTTTATCGTTGGTGAGAAGTGTGCAAGTGTTGGGTATCGTGTGCGTTTTGTGTCTATAGTTTTGTTGTTTTTTGGGTGGGATTTTTTTTTATTGTGTTGTGTATTGTGTAATTAGAGAACTTAATAAAAACGATGTTTTGTTATTTTTTAATACGAATGTTGAATACGAACCGGAACGAGTTATTGAGAGAAATTTACATGAACGCATTGTTTTAAAGTTGAACAAAATGGCGGTCCAAACGAATGCAGAAAAAGCAACGTTTATCAAAACATCCTTATGTATCCTACACCGAAATAAAGAAAAGGGATGAGAACATGAAGAATTACGGACATTAAAGATAAGATGTAAATAAAACAAAGTATCATAGTCTTTTAAACAAAGAAACAGTAAAGATATATTCACACACCCCTTCACGGAGTACCAACGGACGATATACAATTTTCAAATGATATTTTTAATGGATTTAACTGGGAACGTTTATTACGTTGCCCCCGGTATTACGTTATTTTATCGTGACAAAATGGAAAACGTAATAACGGGGTTCCACTGTATAATGTTTTATAAATGTGCAAATCTTGTGTACATAATAGATTTTTGTTTTTATAGAAAAAAATAAAGATGTCTCTGTCTTATCTTGTCGTCTTTTTTTTATAGGCATTACACTTTTGTAACATGACCAATACTTTTATGAAATAAATCCGGAAGAGAAAAAAGAGCGTACGGTAAAATTGTCGATTTTTTACCCCCCTCCCCCCGAGCGTGCTTTTTGCACGCTTTGGAAAATGGTTGACAATTATGGATGACCCCTAACAAGAGAGGGAAAATGAGAGATTCTGAAAAAGAGTTAAAAAAAAAGTGAAAAGTTGACTACATCAAAGACAATGGAGAAATTTTTATCACATTTGCTCACTTGAATTTATAACTTAGATGTAATATTGCCCTTATCTAGCAGCTATGTTCTTTCTCATTGCAGTAAAGTGGAGGTTTTTTTTTTTAATAAGTCAATGAAATGCTGAAGCTTCACGGAGAGGAAGTTATACATAAATCTTTCCTCTAATTAGAGGGAATTTTCTTCAAGTATGTATAAAACAATCATTTCATCACTACCTATCATAAAATCTACACCGGCACTTGGAAACTTCAGTGGTTTGACTCAGACTTATGATGTATGTGTATATTGTGAGTAATTCATTATAGCCCTGTACACAACAAGCACACAAGAAGATCTGCCACAACAGAAACAATACAAAGCATTAATATCAAAATAATACACTACACTAAGGACACAATTGAAGGATGAGATTTCTCAATAATGAAAATTTACCACTGTCGTGCAGAGAGAGCTCTGCGTCACTCATCACGTAAGCCTCTCGGAGCGTTGCTGACCAGCGTAAATCCTGCTCGCTGGAATTCTTCAGTGTCAGGGACGACCGCATTTTTATTCCTTCTTCTTTGCACAGCTTCCTGATGAAGTAACCTACTGTCATGTCCTCGGAAATTGTCTGTGAAAAAATCCCCTGTCGGTCCCCCAAGGGGAGACAACTACGAACCATCACTGTGATATCCATGATAATTATTTCTGAAAAAAAGAGAAAGACATCATAATGTGTTGTCATTTCTGACCAACTGGTTATTCAAAAGATTTCTAAATTACTATGCTCTAAACATGCATCTATGGATAATAACCCCTTGCCTTGGAAGAAAAATTATGACCCTTCATTCGAAAAAAACAAACAAATTAAATCCTTTGACATAGGGAAGTTTAGTGTCAGAGACCAGGGCTTGAAATGGACATATATGCCTGTCTGTCCGTGGTTGGTTAAAAGTCTGGCAGACTGACTGACATTTGTGCCAAATCAGTTAGATAGGACTGGTCAATTTTCCAAAACATCATTTTAGAAAACATACTTTTGGAATCTTAAACACACATTTGGCATTCCTCTGTAGATATCAGACAAACCCGATTAGTAAATATAAATCTCACATAAGTGTTACAATATTGTCTGAGGCATATCTAGTTAAATCCCATATGTTCATTAATAGCGAAATATGTTTAATCATTTCTAGAAAACTGGTGGACTGGCTAATTTTTCTGCAGACTGGTTGAAATTATACCCTGTCTGCAGTCCGGCTGGACTGGTGACATAAAAAGTCAGTTTCAAGCCCTGAAGACTGGGACAGCTGCTTCAGAGAAGTAAAGATGTCCCTATATAGCAGCAAAATAATTCTGCTACCCAAAGAAACACATTTGAAATATGAAAGTCCTACCACTAAGCATAAAAAAGTATGGCCACGGTTAAAGTTTTTCAAAAGTATGTCAAACTCTAAGGTCAAATCCACAAGGTCAAAACTCTACAGAGGTCTTAATGTCAAAAGGAATACTGATGTGAAATATTAAAGCCCTAGCTATCACCAACCATTAAAAAGTTATGGCCAAAGTTTAAGTTTTCAAAAAGAGGTCAAACCCCAAGGTAAAGGTCACACTAAGGTAAAAAAAAAATTGGCATCATAAGAAAGGTCTTATCACAAGGAACACACGGGTCTTATCACAAGGAACACACAGGTCTTATCACAAGGAACACACATGTGAAATATCGAAGTCCTATCTCCATCTATTCAAAAGTTAACAGACAGACCATAAACTATATTAATTAAGAACCCCAAATCTCCAATTACAGGGACAGAAAAATCTTTTGAAATATTAAATTCTAGTACATTTTCATGTTGCTAAGAATTTGTGCTGTTAACAACAAGAGGTACTGTGAGCAATGCTCACTAAGAATACCCCCCGTTTACCCCAATCTCCCAAAGGGTGTTGGTAATAGGTATAAACTACCTCTTTTCTGAGTGTAAAAAACAAATGGCATGACAAACCAAACCATATTGCTACTTCGATGTCCAGTGCATGTGACCTTTGACCTTTTGACCCCAAAATCGATAGGGAACATCTTCATCCCATGGGTAGTCCATATGTATGATATGGTGACTGTAGGTGGAAAGGATAACGCTTTAGAGCCCGGAAACCATATTGCTACTTCGATGTCCAGTGCACGTGACCTTTGACCTTTTGACCCCAAAATCGATAGCGAACATTTTCATCCCATGGGTAGTCCATATATATGATATGGTGACGGTAGGTGGAAAGGATAATGCTTTAGAGCCCAGAAACCATTGCGTCTACAGACGGACAGACGGACAACCCGATTCCAGTATACCTCCCCCCCCCCCCCCCCCCCCAACTTGACAAGCACAAGTAAAAGATTTTTATAAATACATGTAATTTTTTATACATACTTTTCACAAATTTATAGTTTTTAATTTCAATTTCATTTGAATTTTTCTAATACTACTAACAATGAAATTAAACTTTATCATTAGGACTGAAACAATTGCTCCTTATATGTTAATAATTAATGAAGCTTTTTTTTTTTTTTTACACCATTAAATGAGAAATAAAAGTTCAGTCATTCAATATAAGTAATAATCCTGCTTCACTCCAAATACAAGAAATATAATACTTTAACACATGCATTCACTCAATTATTTAGTACTTAAGGTTTTCTATAGATTTTGTGTTCATTTAAAAATACTAGAAAATTTTAACAGTACTTCTGATATCATGCATCACAAACATCAAACTTGTTCATGTTTCAAATAATAGAAAGATAATCAAAACAATCAATACATTATCTTGAAGTTGGCAGATATTTGCAGGTAAATGTACATACCATTAACAACATTTAATGGGTATGTTACTCAAGGTCTGCAATATTTTGATAAAATCTCAATTATTAACGACAGGGAAGGTAAATCTCTCAACCAACTTAAAATGTAAATACTTTTTTTTTTATATAGTTATAGTCTGTTTCATAATAATTAGGAGATAGCATTACAACAAGTGATAAATTTGTATGTGTGCAATGTTTGAGGTTTTCAAAAATCTATTTTCTATAAAAAAAATTACCTATATAACTAAGTGAGGATTTAGTACAACAAATTTTAACAAATTAAAAAGTCAACAAAATTCTTTTTGACTTCATGTAACATTAAAACCATTCAGAGTTATTCCTCTTTGGTCAAGTAACCTATTTATCTGGCCCACACCACTTTGATCAATCCATATTCATGTCTTCTAGTGGAAATGAAAAGTCATGATTAAAAATAGAATTCTGATACACATGCATTTGTGTCATAATTTTTAGTGACATCACTTGTAACCATTCTGAACAAAAGGTCAATGCTTTCTCAGCCAATCAAAAATCAGAAATCTGATGGCCTCTCCTCAAAAATTCTTGAGGACAGAGAGGAAACATTATGTCACTAGCTTGGGTTTGGAGATGAAGTCAATGAAAAATTGATGGCAAACAGGCCAGTTAAGAAGAGAACTGACAAAATAGTTAAGTTAAGAATCATAAAAGCTCACTGGAATATAGTCTAAATTTTCCATAGATTCATTATATGATTATCATGCAAAATTTACCCCAGGGTCCACACCAGAGCAGGATGAACCATAAATCATTACAATAAACGTTCACTAAAGAATGGCAGCTAAGCAGTGGTAGAGCTTGATCAAGATGTGATAGGTTCAAGTCCGTTACATAACAGACCTGATCAAGTGAACAATACACTGTAGTAGAGGTGAAAATTACTGTCTTTGAGACCTTGAAAACCACAGCCCTACTGTTACCGGGGCAAAGTAACTTTTCAGCTCAGACATCAAAATCGGAAGCATTTCTCCTGTAACAGGAAGGGAGAAAATGCAACGGACCAGATTGGGATTCGAACCCGAGGCCCCCTGAATTCTACCAACTGAGCTATCTGGCCACCAGTGATCGAACCCCACGGACTGCTACATTCCTCCCTCCTTAATCCTGATGTCATGACACATGACATCAACCCAGAATATTAATTAAATATCTGGGCAAGCATTTTCGCCGGTCATTCCCAGTGGCTGGTTACGGCAAAAAATGTAACAGGAAGGGAGAGATTGTAATGGACTAGACTGGGATTCGAACCCGTCAGGTGCTCTACCAACTGTGCTAACTGGCCACTGGCGGTCAAACCCGGCTGACCGTTACACTCCTAAAGGTGTGTGGTGATGTCTCAATATAAGTGAAAGATTCTCGAAGGGAAGTAAAACTCCAACAGAATAGTAATATGAGAGATACCTCGCTGTGGTATTTTTAAAACATTAGTGACTGATGATCTCAATTTCTCCTCATTAAGATCCCTTGTCTTAGTATGCCATAACATAATGCTAAGTTCAAATCTGAATGTTTTTGTTTGAATCTGTAGATCCGGCTAATCGCCTGTGTCGTCCTGCTTAAGACTCTTAATGATTAAATCAATGACAAATTTATGGTAGAAAATACTTTGCAGTATAATGTGAATATTGAAATGAATGCAGTATGTTTTAAATACATAAGGACGTAGATAATCAAAGTGATAATATGACAAAGTGTCGAGATATATAACGGATCCACACTTTCTCACTTCAAAGGGGGAAATAAAAGTACATGTATTATGAATTTTCAAACTTTTTTTCTCATTAAAAGTATGATTATTCATCATCATAACGGAAGTAGGCAATGCAATGTAAGCATGTAAACTTCCACTATCACCTTTTATTGAACATTAATCAATGTGGAGGGTCGTGTTGAACATCTACATGAAGTTACTGTTACGCCATGCAATGGGTTTTAGAATATTTGTTTAAATGGTGATTATAAACATAATCCAAGGCTTCGGCTGGTTTGAAACTTTTAAACTATACTAAAATAAAATACTAAGAGATACAATGTATGATATATGACTGCCAGGGTTTCACACTGGGAGATTTGTTCCTGTCTCTGCATGGGGCTCTAATAATCAATGTTATACCTTTATAACGCCCTCTCAATGTGAACATATACAATAACAATATTCCCTGGGGCTCTAATAATCAATGTTATACCCTTATAACGCCCTCTCAATAGGAACATATGCAATAAAAATAGTCCCTGGGGCTCTAATAATCAATGTTATACCCTTATAACGCCCTCTCAATATGAACATATGCAATAAAAATAGTCCCTGGGGCTCTAATAATCAATGGTATACCCTTATAAATGTATTTATTAAAGAAGGAATAACACGTGTTCATGTTTATTTATACGTGTAATCTATTGGTTGTAATGCTGGTCACCTTGTCAGGTGACATTTAAATATTCATATAGCACGGGTTTTAACTGACCACTGTTAGCGCGGAAAGACTTATAGCCATTCGAAGACTCTTTTAAGTGCAGATAACTGAATACCCACCCACCCGCCCTTGCTTTACATGTTTTTTAGATTGTTACTTAAAGTTTGTTTTGTTTTGTAGATAGGAAGATAAAGAAGAT
The DNA here is from genome assembly GCF_947568905.1 of Ostrea edulis. NCBI lineage: Eukaryota > Metazoa > Mollusca > Bivalvia > Ostreida > Ostreidae > Ostrea > Ostrea edulis. The sequence goes on along the minus strand of NC_079172.1, from coordinate 75,219,706 downwards.
ATGAATATTGTATATAGTTGAAATAATTAAACTGCACTATCAGAGCGCTTCACATCCTATTATACGTGTTTGTGTTTATTTTATAAATTATTTATGTTCGTTTGAGTGGAACGAATAAGAACATAACGCCCTCTCAATATGAACATATATAATAAAAATAGTCTCTGGGGCTCTAATAATCAATGGTATACCCTTATAACGCCCTCTCAATATGAACATATACAATAAAAATAGTCTCTGGGGCTCTAATAATCAATGTTATACCCTTATAACGCCCTCTCAATATGAACATATACAATAAAAATACAGAAAATCAAGTGTTCAGACTGTGCAGTCCACAGAAAATTCAATGTTGACTGCACAATCCAAAAAGTTTCTAATGGACCATTTTACGCCATCTCATTAATATTCGCTGGTACTCCAGTTAACTCATAAATATCTTTGACAAGTTTGCTTATTGAATACCCAGCTTGTTAATTTCCATTATTTTCTTAAATTTTGTCATTGTAATTTGTACGTCTGCGACAAAAATGCCATCTAATACAAGAAGGTTTGCTGATTATTCGAGTCGAGATGTCAGAAATCTTATGAATGACAATTAAAGACAGTAAAAAATGTCCTCAGCGGATTTTGATGCAATACATCAGACAAAAATATGAATCCACCGCTGCGATGTTTTGTGCCAAAAAATCAAATTCTTTTTTAAAGCTGTATGACCCGATGTGCATGTATTATTTTTGTGCATAATTACTTTAAAGCAGATTAATTACTTTACAAAGTTATAAACTTTCCATCAATTATATGCTTGAAAACATCTGCATGTAAAAAAAACAAAACAAAAAACGGTGAGAATATTATTTAGAAAGTAAATATAGTGTGGTACATATATAAATCATCCGGAAAACCTCGGGCCTTTCATCCAAAGCACGGTATATTCGGTGAAAGGCCCGAGTGTTCTGGATAACGCATAAATTATACAGTGTTAGACATTTATAAATAGCCCCACGCGCGTCAGGGGAATCCCAACATGGTGTATTAACTCAGACACAACTGTCCAGTTTTAAGGTTGAAAGAGCGTAAAACAACGAATTACTATTAGAGGTATTTGATATTTTTATTTCTATTAAACTTATGGCATGGTACTGTTGTAACAAAATACACAGCTTTACACAGATAAGACCACCGATGATCTGAAAGTTTGAACTGGTCACGTGACTGTCACTTGAAATGGCAGAGTGATGCGGTTGTTTGTAAACACCAATTTAGAATTAAATAATTTTGGTAAAACAGGTGAAATAATGTATGGCATGTCATACAGTCTCATTACTACATACGTGCGATGATTTAATAGCGTTTTTACGAGATGGAAAAAAAATGTAATTCGGACCATACAGCTTTATGGGTTGTAAATTTACATGGGTATAACACACATTTAATGACTGGGTCTTGGGCAGTATATGTTTTGTTGGACCCTAGAACCAAAATATTGTCTATGGCCTCAGGCAACATTTTGGTCCTCAGGTCCAAACAACACAATATTTCCCTTGACCTCAGTCAATAAATGTATAATGTTGCCCTATCAATCCCATTCAGCTATGGTTTTGTTATCTTCTCAAGACTTTAATCAACATATTCTGCACAGCTCACTCTATAGACATGCTTCACTTGATTTTGATTTTTGACTTTTTCTCGTTTCCAAATTGGCCACCAACGCACCCATGCTGTTATATGTAATTAGACTGTGAAGCAGCCGCTGTAGTTTCTTCCATTATCCTCCTCTTAATTCATTTCATACACATAAATGTTAGCGCATCTTTTGTGACATAATGAAAATTACAGTGTGTCGTTGTCTGCATTACATCACAATTATCTAGAGAAAAATTAAATATCTCCCGAGTTGTTGCTGCTGGAAAGTTATAGCATCTTTACAGCTGTCAACAATTTAAAAAAAATAGCGACTAAACAATGGTTTTCCACCAGAAAAAACAATGCAAATGCCAATTGTTTAGCAACAGAGAGTTATAAAAAATATAAACATAGACAGGAATTATGCAAGATGGCAAATAAAACTGTACAACAATTTTCTGATGCAGGTCTCTTTTCTCATTCTAAAAGTATCAAGCATTTAGCAATTTCCATTTTTCATTTATTATTCTTAAAATGATTGCAATATATAATTGCTGACCCAATATTTGTATACCCACAGGAATGGACTTAATGTCTGAACAAGATAAAGTTACATTCATATATTATCTGTGTAAAAAAATATATATATAATAAAAAAACCCAGAGGCCAATATTTGGGATTGGTTGAGACAAAAACAAATATATTACTTCAAACATTAAACTTTTATTTTTGAAATTTGTCCAGTTCACAATACTACACATTGTTGTTTTTCTCCCCAAAATTCTTGGTGCTTTCAATAGAAATACTCTTTTCAAAAGACTTTATTGTAACAATGAGCTAATTATGAATGGGTTCGGTGTCACCCCTATGCCTGGCCTCCGGAGAAACTGATATATTGACTCCTGTGACACTAGGTGATCAGGTTTCAAAATCTATCATCCATCACAGGGAACATTCCTAGGGAAGGGTATAACAGGCAAATATCCTTCTCCAATATCTATATCTTTAAAGAGTGCCATAATATTAGATGAAGAAACTTGTTTAAAATGAATATTTTGTTCAATTAATCCAGTCCATCTCAAAAGTATGAATTTTCTCTCTGTGCAAATAAATTTTATATAATCAAATCAAACATTGATGCCCCTCTGTTGTAATTTACATACTCCCAAAATGTTCTTTGAGATCTTATGTTCCCTGTACTTAAAAAAATCAAAATGTAAACAAGATTCTCATGAGCCTAATAGTCACCAGAGTAAACTTTCATCCAGAGTTTAGCATGTAAATATCTTAAAAAGCACCGAGAACTAAAACCACGTCAGGTGATTAATATTCATTACAAAATTATACGGCCTGGACAAATATTATTACCTTATCTCTATCAGTACAATTTTAAAGAGGAAAAATACATCAGAGAAATTTGATATGGATGAAAACTGGAGGATATGTACAATAATATTTTGAAATTGAAACTTTCAAATTTACTTTATTTGGTCAAAATATGCAATTTTAGTGGACAATGATCGGGTGGGGGGGGGGGGGGGGGGGGGGGGGTTGTTGTTGTTGTTGTTAAAACCCCTGCTAAACTTGAACCCGCAATCTACAGATCAGCAGTCGACACGTTAACCGACTGAGCTACACAGCTAGACAATCTACAGATCAGCAGTCAACATGTTAACCGACTGAGCTACCCAGCTAGACAATCTACAGATCAGCAGTTGACATGTTAACCGACTGAGCTACCCAGCTAGACAATCTACAGATCAGCAGTCGACATGTTAACCGACTGAGCTACCCAGCTGGACAATTTACAGATCAGCAGTCGACATGTTAACCGACTGAGCTACCCAGCTAGACAATCTACAGATCAGCAGTCAACATGTTAACCGACTGAACTACCCAGCTAAGCAATCAAATTAAAAAGAATAAACAAATATTGCCGATAATTATATTTTCATTCATGTTTTCAAAGGAAGCCAGCCATCATGATAATGTAGTATAACTCCTGAATTCTTACATGAGATGAGGTGGAATAGCATTACACTGAATATCAATGCTATATTGCAGCACATGTGCCTAAATGCTAGATTCTGTTCAATAGTTATCTCAGTAAATGATACAGCATTTCTGACATTGTCAAAACATTGAGCATTCTGTTAAGTATTGAAGAGCAATATATGTTCCCTACCAATCCCAAGTCAAGTTTGTTGCATAATATTCTGCACTAACAATCCTATGTCAACAGTTTAAGCATAATTAAGAAAAATAAACCAGAGCCCACGGGTCGTATTGCTCACCTGAGTCACCTTCATCCTGCTGTTGTGATCTTTAACACATTTTTTTACAATCTTTACTCACATGAAAAATTTTGACCTCATATTGTGGCCCCAACCTAGCCCCAAAGGATCACGACATAACCATGTTACAAGGTCACAAGGTCAAAACTCATGGTATGAAAAGTAAGGTCTTGTTATAGATAATCCATATACAAAATATGAAACCCCTATCTTAAACAGTTCAAGAAATATTGCCTAAATTGATTTTTCTTAAAAGAAGGTCAAAATCCAAGGTCAAGGTTATAAAATCAATTTAAATCTTTGGTACCAAAAGAAAGGTGATGTCACAAGGAATGCACAACTGAAATATGAAGGATGTATCACTCACCATCAAAAGTTACGAGCAAGACTACAAAGTTTCAATAAAATTTTGAATTCTGGGTCAAACTCCAACCAAGGTCACAAGGTCAAACATAATGGTGTCATTTGAAATATTTTGCCATAAGGAATTTATATACAATTAAATTATTATATACTGACCTAATTTACTGCTAAAAGTAGGTCAGACAAACAGTTTTATGGACTTTTAAAGACATTTTTAGTAAAAAATGTTATTATCATAATAATTGTGTTAAGCTTGATGAATTTCAAATATAAGAAAGTAAAGTCCAACTCCATATAGAGTTGTTTTCTTTACTGAATCATCAGATTATAGTGAAGGCCCATTCTTGTAGATCGTACTGTATGACCAATTTACAGAGAGAGATAATTAAGATTATTAGAATTGCTGGTTGACAGACTTATTAGAGTCTAAAATATTTCAGACAACTAGGTGTTTCATTCGGACAAGTAAAACTTTGAGTTTAATACTCGGCCAAAGGGCAAGTGAGATGAAAAGTTAATGTCTATCCCTGTTAATTGCAATCTAATTAAAATTAGATGTTGGATCCGCTCGTATACTCGCTACACAAACATCTAACAACATCCCGTAGAGGGTCACGTCAGAGGTCAAATTCGATTGACCAATGAAATCACCGCTGGCAAAATCATTGAATGTTTGTTGAAGCCGATAAATCTAGAGTGATACCGAATTTGACCTCTGACGTGACCCTCTATGGGATGTTTTTAGATGTTTGTGTAGCGAGTATGCGAGCGGATCCAAGATCTAATTTTAATTAGATTGTGTTAATTGGTGCACCTAAACTTACTGTAGGGCTAAAAGTAGGTCAAATTGTTTCCTGGACTTTTTCTCATTATGGATACAGATATTGTACTGAAATTTTGTTGTCTCTGTCCAAAGGACGTATGATGTTCCATTTGTGGTACTTTCGTTAATACAATGTACCATGAAATATTATAATTTTGATTTTTTATAAAAAGATGCGGCGAATCAGACGAACTCAATTAAAAATTAGTATGCCTTAAATTATATAGATCTCAAACAATAAAGCAAGAGGCCTATGTGCCACATCACTCACCTGAGTCATCTTGGCTCATATTTAAAGATTTTTCCTATATATTCGCATGTAAAACTTTGATCCCTACTGTGGCTCCTACCTACTCCCAGGGGCCATAATTTTTTTCAAAATTGAATCTGAACTATGTCAGGAAGCTTTCATGTGAATGCAAACTTTTCTGGCCCAGTGATTTTTCCCTATATATTTGTATGTAAAACTTTGATCCCCTATTGTTGCCTGATCTTACCCCCAGGGGACATGATGTGAATAAACTTGAATCTGCACTATGTCAGGAAAGCTTTCAAGTAAATTTCAGCTTTTCTGGCCCAGTGGTTCTTGAGAAGATTTTTAAATGACCTCACCCTATTTTAGCATTTTTGTGATTATCTCCCCTTTGAAGGGGGCATGGCCCTTCATTTGAAGAAACTTGAAAGCCCTTCACCCAAGGATTCTTTGGCAAAGTTTGGTTGAAATTGGCCCAGTGGTTCTGGAGAAGAAGTCGAAAATGTAAAAAGTTTACAGACAGATGGACAGACGATGGACAACAGGCGATCAGAAAAGCTCACTCGAGCTTTCAGCTCAGGTGAGCTAAAACTACACAGAACTAGACAGAGTACAAGAATTAATTCAGTGTTTATGATTTGCTCCTCTCTAGCTTAGGGTTTATAATCCGCTCCTCATTAGATTACAGTTTATGATCCGCTCCTTTCTAGCTTAGAGTTCATATTCTGCTCCTCTCTAGATTAAGATTTATGATCCACTCCTCTCTAGATTAAGGTTTATGATCCACTCCTCTCTAAATTAAGGTTCATGATCCACTCCTCTCTAGATTAAGGTTTATGATCTGCTCCTCTCTACATTACAGTTTATGATCTACTCCTCTTTAGATTAATGTTTATGATCCACTCCTCTCTAGATTAAGGTTCATGATCCACTCCTCTCTAGATTAAGGTTCATGATCCGCTCCTCTCTAGATTACAGTTTATGATCCACTCCTCTCTAGATTAATGTTTATGATCCGCTCCTCTCTAGATTACAGTTTATGATCCACTCCTCTCTACATTACAGTTTATGATCCACTCCTCTCTAGATTAGGGTTCATATTCTGCTCCTCTTTAAATTAGGATTTATGATCCACTCCTCTCTAGATTACAGTTTATGATCCACTCCTCTCTAGATTAATGTTTATGATCCGCTCCTCTCTAGACTAGGGTTCATATTCTGCTCCTCTTTAAATTAGGATTTATGATCCACTCCTCTCTAGATTACAGTTTATGATCCACTCCTCTCTAGATTAAGGTTTATGATCCGCTCCTCTCTACATTACAGTTTATGATCCACTCCTCTCTAGATTAAGGTTTATGACTTCTTTATAGGTCAGAATTTATTACCCCCAGGCATGGGTTTACGATCCACTCCTATCTATATCAAGGTTTATGATCTGCTCTTCTTCAGATGAAGTTTGATGATCCGCTCCTCTAGCTCAGGGTTTACGATCCGTTCATCTCTGTGTCAGTGTTTATGATCCATTCCTCTTAAAGTTGGGATATACGATCCACCCCTTGGCAAGTTAGAGTTTAGATCCATTCCTTGTCAAGTTAGAGTTTAAAATTCACTCCTCTTTAGCTAAGGAAATCTAATCTGTTCCTTTCCAGGTTAGAGTTCTTGACCCATTCCTCTCATGGCCGGTTGCGTATCTCGGGTTTAAACCCCCGATCATTGATATAGGGTTTGAATCCAGGTTTACGCATTGCATGCAGGTAGAACTGAGGTGAGAACGGCTCAGAATTACGGTAAATAATAAACCAGGTATGCGGGTGGTTTAAACCCAGCTTCGTGTTTTTGTGGGGAATGATGGCGGAATATTTGGAAGCAGTACAAAGGTTTGATCTGGTACAAAGGTTGATTATAAGAGAACGAATTGTTAGAGACAGACTTAATCCTTTCATGTATTACAATGATACAGATTTTATGAATAGATTTCGACTCAGCAAAGAGGCTGTTTTGTCTATTCTAGACGATATTGATGATTTAGGCAATGGAACTCAGCGTATTTCATCGGTCTCTCCACTGAACCAGCTTCTGATAACTCTGAGATATTATGCAACAGGAAATTTTTTATCAGTAAATGGTGATTTGTTTGGGGTACACAAATGTACTGTGTCTCGACTCATTAAAAACGTTTCGCGTGCAATAGCTTCTTTGTACAAATACCATATAAAATTTCCTGCTGGAAATAGAATCTTGGATGTACAAAGAGCGTTTATGCAACAAAGTGGCATACCTGGTGTTGTGGGACTAATAGATTGCACCCACATCCCCATTATCTCCCCAGGAGGGGGTAATGCTGAACTTTTTAGAAATAGGAAAGGCTTTTTCTCAATTAATGTACACGCAATTTGTGATCATGAACTTAAACTTACAAATGTTGTGGTTCGTTGGCCTGGTGGTACCCATGAAAGTAGAATTTTTGAAAATTCTAATATATGTGCCAAGTTTGAGCGCAGAGAAATAAATGGTATTTTGCTGGGTGACAATGGATACCCACTGCGGTCGTATCTTGTAACTCCAGTCCTCACTCCAACCTCCAGAGAGGAAAGAAGATTCAATTTCGCTTTATGCAATACACGTGTAAAAATCGAAAACGTCTTCGGAATCTCGATGTACCAGTCCCTGTGCTACAGAACTACAATCAGGGAGGGAGAGCCCTTCGTACAATTCTGATTCGAAATTTTAGATAAAAAAAAAGTGAAGGTAAGCACTAGTATGAATGTATTTTATTTTGATATTTGGCGTATGGAGACAAACAATATTAAAATGGTCTTCATGCAGAACAAACACTGTTACTTGTGCTAGGTCTATTTGTTTCAGTACTGATAGACAGAGATTCTTCTAGCTTACGCTTTTTAAGAATGAGAATATCTTCTTTTAATTGATATACACGCATCTTTGCAGCATGTTCCGCTTCCGCCATCTCCAGCAGTCTGGATTTCACCTGTTCCTGTTTACCGGGGAGCTTCCTCTTCATGATTGGTGGTGTCGTAGATGCGGAATTATGAGCTGATGGCGTTTCATTAGATTCCATGACACAACGTGCCTATGGAGAAAACATTTGTAATATTTCTAATTTACCAAAACAATTACTTTGTTGTCATCCAAAAAAAAGTATTTCAAAGTAAATGTCATACATTATATTGATAATGTAATTAACATAATAAACGTCAACACTCAATTTTTCATTAGACTAAGTATATCTCACCTCTTTATTGGGACTGGGATTTTTATCTAAGTCACCATGCAAAGCAGCATCATCATCAAATTCATTGCCAATGCTGTTAATTTGCTGCGGAAGCATTGTTGATATTGCTGTATGCTGCGCATATACTTGCTCAATAGTTGAATTTATCGATTTATCTAAAATTATCATTATATTGAAATGCGTTTTTATGTTCCAAGGCAGTGCTGTTTCCACAGTTTTACAGACTTGAAAGGTTTAAGGTTTGGGCATTTTTATCATAAATTAGTAACTTGAAAAGGTTGAGAGTAGAAAAAAGGAAAGTACAGGCAGTCGACTGCTGAGAGCATACAGTTCAGAACAAGTCGTGCATCAAAAGTTAAGCAAGTCACAGTGAAGGCAGCAGAAATAAAATGTATAAATAGCATAAAAATATTTCAATTACATTAATGCATACATGTTTTAATGATTTTCAATATAAAACCATGGGAGAAAACTAAAACGGCCTAGCTGTTTCAGCTACCTAATTTCATTCATGTTATGATGATATTGTTTAAATTGAACCTGATCAAAGCATGAACATTACAAAATATGTACATAAATGAAGCTGCGCTCGCTCAAACGGTAGCACCGTCAACATATTAAAAATGGTAAAAATTGGGGAGGATTACCTTATTGCAGATATCTCCCAAAAAATATGTATTACAAGTATTACTGAAATAAAGACATGCGCTACAGAAAATAGGTCCAATATTCTCAGCACTCTTTAGAAAGTGCATGCAGTCATGCTGCTTGTTTACTAATCAAAATACGAATATGTAATTGCACAAAGTAAGTATAAATCCATGGTCTTTAGAAATAGCAACTGTGTTACATTTAAGATATGGACAAATTAAAGAAAATAATTGTAATTTTATGTTCCTCAGTAAAAACAGACTGACAGTATCACAGAACATGTCTGCTTATAGTTTACATGGCCTCCATCAACATACTATAGAGATGCAGATATTCACCAAGTCCCTGGTTACTGACACTTAATACAAACAAAAACATTGATAACTTAGTTTTGAAATATGTAAACTTCCTAAAAAATAAGGGCCTTGTAAATTTTCTATGATGTTTAAAAGTTGAAATATATTTCTATATAGGCCAATATCTACCCCTCCTCTTTACAATTTTTTCTCTACTGTTTTTTACTTAATTGAGAAATCATGGAAATAAATTACACTCTATATGATAATTTGTATTCATTTTACTTATAAAACATAGATTTCGTTTTTCATTTTTATCATTTCGAAAAGTTTGATTGTAACAAGAAATGCAGTTTATATGAAGTAAAAGTAGAAAGTGAAAGTAAAACAGAGACACAAATTAAGTTTGCTCACCTTCATCTCGGTCTCATCACTTGAAAACTAAAAACTGCAGCAATCTATACTTCTAGAATATCGTTACCTGTGGTTTTAGTTATGACGTTCCATCTGTAAGTAGTATTTGGTTAATTCATCTCACCAATCTAGGTCCATTCATAGAGCTGCCATTATCATGTGACCTCGTGCTTTCCTCGCACACATACTACTTCCGTCAACAAATCCGCCATTGCCAAAATAATTATTACCTGCCTCTCGATTTGACATTATAAACAAGTAAAAATTCATTCAAAACATGATATCATTTTTTGTGTATCATTTACTTAAATTTTCTATTACAGTGTTTTTAAAATTGATTCATTTTTTAAATGAATTCAAATGATTTTTCGTGACGTGGCTGATATTATGAATAAATTATGCTAATCAGCTTCAACTTCTGCCGGTGTGTGACGTCACTAATTAGGTCCTAAATATAAAGTATTGTTAGTGTGTTGCATGCCATGCTATCGGAGCAGGGTATTTTAATCATAAAATGGATGAGCAAAATGTAGAGGTAAGCAGTAAAATACTACTTTATGTGATTTGAAGCGGAGAAGTGCGAACTTGTTGATATTTTTCTTTGAATTTAGAAATTTTATTGGGGATATTTATATGGAGTGACCTAGATGTGGAGCTCGAAATTTATCAGTGATTTGAGCTGCTTTGTATATACATGCCGATATATATGAGAATTTCAATGAGATTAAATGTCTTCATTTCAGAAGTGTGGCTCAGCTATCGGCGAACATGCTTCGAACACATTTTATAAAGCTATTAAATTTTCAAAAAATGGTCAATATAGAATTTTAAGCCTGGGTGAATTTTTCTATATCAAAATAACAAAATTGAGAGATGTCTGCGTGGGGGAGCTACAGATGATTTGGACAAACAAGCAAGATGAAAAACAGCTCGTATGCAGTGTACGGCTTTATTTATTACCTGAACACACCGATGCTGGGAGAGAGGATGTACACGGAGAGGTAATTAACTAATTGATTTCTTAATTACTTAGAAAAAGACATTTCTTCATTTTATCGATACAAAATATTTTTTTATACATATCATGTTGAATATCTTATCTTTAATGTCTACAAAAACATTTTTTGCTTTGAATTTTTTGTAGAATTTGACAATTTGAACAGGAAGAAATCATGCTATAAAACTTGTTTGTGAATAGAGTTCTTTCCAGTTGAACGATTAGCACATCTCTGATATAAGCGATTATTATACCTCGGGGATAATGGCGGGGGAAATTACACACCTCTTTCACACCTGGTTGATTTTGACTCCAATATCTTAAAACTAATCAAAAATTAATTTCTCCATATGAACATTGTTTAATATCATGTATATAATATTTTCTTACCATCAAATGTGAAAGAATACCCTGCTTGGTACCCCAATTAATTGTTTTTCACATCCAATAAATGTCAGACTTGACTTTTGTTAATTTTCATCATAATACAAATAATATATGCAGATGTTGTGTAAAATTATTCCAAATGATAAAATCAATAAAATATTATTCCATTATAGATTGCATTAAAGACATATTTTATAATTACAACAGTCAGGCCATATTTCTATATTCATAATGATCAACCTACTGATGTTATATTGATGTTCTTTGCGTGCAGATCTTATAGATTTTCACACACACACTCACACACACTCACTCACACACACATTGCAAACCAAACATAAATAGACAGAAACTTAATAGATATCAAGATTGAAACATACACGGCATATGGTTTTAATTTCCTCTCTCTGCTTTACAAAGAAAATCTCATGTCATTTGATTTTTCTACAAAAAAAAAAATTAATATCGAGATGAAAGAATTAAAAGCATTGCAACATTGGCAGTAAATAAATCAATTTGATATTCTCAAAAGCTAATATTCAGTGGCAATGAAATATATCATGGTAATATTCATTGATTTTTATCTGAATTCAGATGGGGAAAATGTATCAATATAATGAATGTGAATTTATTTAAATAAATAAAAGGAATAGTTGTTCAATAATTAATATTTCTGAAGAAAAGAGTGTGTAGTTTTTAAAGTGATAATATCTTTCCAGTAAAGGACTGTGTGTAATTTAAATATCTTTTAATGATATTCCTCTGGGGTCAAGTAAATTGCTTTGTGCTAGATTAGTTTGTTGACTCAAGCACACTGGCTTTGAATACTGAGGCCTTCAAAGGGATGTATAAGATACATTTATAGAGAAACTTTTCTGCATGCTGGCTTCATTTAAATCTGATGCTTGGCACAAGTCCAGATATTTTATTTCATACATAAAAATTCTACAGTGAAAATGTCAGAGTGTATTCGTGTTGTTTTAAATTATTTCATTATGAATGTTCATTATTGGAGTTTCCCCCCAAGGTGTGCCTCTACTAGAACATATGTAGATAATTTTGTTTACATAAGATTATATTGTTGTAAAGCAGCTAACATGTTGCAGTTTTACATAATTTTTTATGTAACATCTTTTTTTCTAGTTAATTCACAGATGCATTTATTTTGTGACGTGATTTATTTATTTTTTTTAAAAATTTTCATCGCAAGAGGACCTGGGCTATGAATAAGCCATTATGTATTGGCTATGTACTACAGATATTGCAGAGAATATGTTATCAGAATCAGACCCTAGGCAGCTAGGCTATGTTAATTAAGTGAATGGTGTCAAATTACACACAGTCTGTGCCTCCCATCACTAACAATAAATAATTTCTCTGGTACTCCTAACTAACATGTCAGATGACATTTAAAACACAGATTTCCCAAGTATTTGCTATTATATATGTTTTAATTTAGACAATGGATTCCTCCTGCGTGCTTTTAATTCTAATGACAGAACTTCTTTTGATGTTATTTATAGAAGTTTCAAGACAGAAAAAAAATGAGGGTAGATTTAAACGTGATCTATTCAACTGGTATTTCAAGTTAGGATAAAAATTTTGTTGTGTTACTCCATTATGAGGCCTTTGTTAGTGTGACGAGTTAAATCTCCGCTCAAGTGTTTAGAATTTTTAATATCCTGATACCATAAAGTGCACTTCCGAACTGTTTCTTACAATGTAAAAGTCAACACACTAACATCAAATGTTTTACAAAGGACAAAACTTGGAATATTTCAAACATCGAATGATGGGTTTAAAAACAATTAAAAATATTTCTTTTTTGTTGCATAATTAATTTTAAGTAAATGTTTTATAATAAATTACAATGTGAAAATGAAATAAGACACTGAAATTTGATATGAATATTGAAATTGTCTCTAAGAAGAAAGAAAATTGAACGATTTATGAATGTTATAAATATCTGCCTTCTCCACTATTTGTAATTACATGATTTGAGTTGACTGTGTGTGTGTGTGACAAGCAGACATGAATTATGTAGCTGTTGTGTTGGTTTGGCTGTTCTATATTGATTAGACAAACACAGGCGGATTATACGATAACCTGTGTGCCTATTTAATCATCTACACAAAATTGTAAAATATTCAACTACTTTTAAATTCACTGACTCATTTCCTCTGAAGAAATATTTGTACTTTAAGTAAATATTTATGATTTGAAAATAATATGCAGCAGTACATTTAACATAACAACCTAACTTAAGTAAATGCATTGATTAATATTAATTTCACAAGTTCTTAAATCGGGGGTGAAGAAAAAGCAGGCCTTAAACATTTTGAATGAAATGCACAGTCACGCCTGAGTGAATAGTTGTGGTCGTTTTTCTTTTTCACCTGTGAAAGGAAGATTGAGAGCGGATTTAATGTTACTTTTCAGTGATATTGGAAAAATTCTATTATCTGTGTAACACATGGGCAAATCATTGTACAGTCCTTAGCATGACACAGGCAATATGTATACAAACAATTCAACCATAAATGATAGTTATATCTACAGCCTCTAGATAATTAAAACATTTATTATGATGAACAAATAATTTCACAGTAAAATGTATATAAGTCAAATTCTGTGACATATGATATTTTGTATTGCTCTAAATATAGCATGATATTGATTATTTGATTTGTTATGTATATGTAATTTGAGCCCCCCCCCCCCCCCCCCCCCCCCCCCCCCTCAATATATAAAAATTGTATGCAAATGAACCTCAGGGGCAAAATATTTAAGTAGTAAATATGATATTAATATAAACTTTCTGACATTTAGAGCGGAATATAGTTGATGATTGTAATGTCAATGACTGCAAACATGTGATTCATTTGCTGTAACAAAGTCCTGTATGTAGTCTATGTGCCTTGTCATACACAATTCAAACAGATTTTCATTGCTCCTTGCAGTATTTTAAAGGGGAAAATTACATTTGTTGTCGAGTTTTCATTCACTGAAATAAGGCACATTCGTACTGTTAAGATTACATGATATTTGGAAATTTGCCATGATTTTTTATATGGTGTTATGCAAATTTAAAAAAGAAACTGCAGTGATATTCTTTATGCCCTCAATAAGATGCAGGCCGGGTTTTCAATATAATCATCTAAAAATGTTTTTTGATAAAGGAGAATTTTCATATATTATATGTTACTACTGAGGAATAAAGAACTTGAAAATGATGGATTGTGAGGAGAGATAAAGAATAAGAATCATTACTGGCATATTTAATGACTTTACACTGCAGAGAGCAATTCTTAATGATTATGATGAAATGTTAACGTTGTGTGGCAAGCTTGATTTCACATGCATAATGTTTCATATATTTAGCAGGAAATGTTTGAATTCATTTGAAATACTAATAAAGGGCCTTAATTATTGAGAGAGAGAGAGAGAGAGAGAGAGAGAGAGAGAGAGAGAGCTGTAATGTTATTATAATCAATTTCTTGTTATGCAATAATATTGTATTTAGTGCACACTGTAACCTTGATAAAGACAATCTGCTGTAGTTGAGCTGCTGGCTCAGTATGAAGGCTGACCATTTTTAAGAGGTCCCTCACAGGTGCAATGTCTAAATATGGCCACAGATTTACTGAGTACCAGTACTATATGATTACTGAGTATCAGTACTATATGATTTACTAAGTACCAGCACTATATGACTCTTTTACCATGGTAATTCTAGTTTATTATTTTGAGACTTTGACTTAACACACTCATTGACTACAGGGATATTTTTTGAACCAATCTGATCAATGCATTTAAAAATAAATTGTATAAAAGAAATAAAATTTGAAAAAATCCTGAAATTGAGGTTAAATATGACCATTGAAAGCAATATTCAACTATATAATTGTAAAATATCAATGACAGAATTTCAGCAGTCCATAATTGTTTTTTATATATGTTCAGTTGAAGGAGAATATATATATATATATATATATATATATATATATAACATGTGGTGGGGTGGTTTTGTCATAAATGTTCAATTTAAATTAATTTACAAAATTGTATTTCAATGTATTCATTTATAATGAATTTAATGTATCTGAATGTAGCAAGGAAAGGTTTGAAACACAGGACTTACAAATATACTAGTATATATACACAAAGACTATAATTTTCTGTCCTGTTACATATTCACCACCAGCTGGTGTAAAAGTGAAATAATGTGAAGGAAATTTTTGTAAAGATAAAATTTGCTGTTTATATTGTCTCAATCTTAGGTACCATACAGATGAAGCTTGTTCTGCAAGCTAAAAAAAATCAATTTGATGATTATCTCAAAATTGTATAGTCTATTTCAGTAATGTAAAGTTGCTCTAAACTTACAATTAATGTATGTAGGCATGCTTGTACAGACTAAGCAATGATCAATAGTTTGATATAATTCAAGCCACACTCATTTGTGTCCAGAAATCATGTATCAAAAAATGTTTTTCAATTAAGGCAAAACAATGTAGTACATATATATTGTAAAATATTGTCATCTTGTAATTAAACTTAACAAAGACAGTCCCTTTCCTTAGGCTCTTGTCATTAAAGATTTCAATAGAGAAATTTGTTGATCTCTTATTATGCTTTGTTATGCTACAAGCTTTTTTAAACTATTAACCCAGACAGACTTGATAGATGCTATCATCTGATTCAGGATGGAGTTAATGCTTTTCATAATCAATTTGAAAAAATCATTTGATGAAATACTTTATACAAAATTTTCTAAATCTCGGGGTTCTTATCTTCTATTTTTTTTTCTTTTACCTGTGCCATCGTTAAATTATTATAAAATGTGTTGCTATAATTACAATTTTAAATTCTTGGCAATTTAGTATAAAGTGAGCTCTCCATTTTATCCCTCAAAGTGAAGACAAAGGGAGATACATTTACATGAACAGTACCAAGTCAGCCATGTCTGAATGAAATGGGGGAGGGGGGATCCTCCCTCCAAAATGTGTTAATCCCCCCCCCCCTCTAAAATGTGTTGCCCTGAGCTCCACCTTTGTTTCACCCAGCCCTTTGGAATGCTGACTTACTGTCACAATCTTTACATGGCTATTTGATTTCATACATTGTTAACTGAAGACCAAACATATAGTCTTGTGGTTAGGAGGGCAATAGCTTTGCAACTGGGAGTTCCTGTGTTCGAACCTTGATCCCACCACCATACTGAATCTTAAGACATTCAACTTATTTAGGAGCGAGATCAAAATATCGATGTTTGATAAAGATCTTAATTTAAATAGTGTGGTGAAGGGATATAAACTGCCACAAGTTTCGGTCATCCTACATCAATTTTATTATAATACACAATTATTGAAGTGACTCATTGAACGTTTAAGAAATAGCAGTAATTTTATTACATTTTAATGAACATTTAAAGTGACATTTAAAAACTACATTTATTAATAAAAATTTATTCAGTACATGTATTATTGTCTTATTACTGATAATCAATTTGAGGGGGTTTTGGGTTTTTTTCATGAAAACCGTGTGAAAGAAGTTTTTAGAACTTTAAATGTCTGCTCCTTCACCAAGCACCTGGCAGTAGAAGTGAGAATCACAGGTAAAACCCTAGGCCCCGTGTCATGGTGGACGTTGGCATTATAAAGAACCCTCACTGCTATGGCCCTGAATGCTTAGCATACATTGAAATTTGTGACAATTCACCTGATGTCCTTATATATATTAAAGTGAAAAATTCTCAAAGCGATGTAAAACAACAAAGAAAAACCAGGAGTAAGACATTTTTCTCTCTGTCAACTCTATATACATTTTATATGTACATAAGGCTTTAGCTGCGGTGAAGGTGGGGTGGAGAAGACACAGTCATGATACATACATAGGGCTTTAGCTGCGGTGAAGGTGGGGTGGAGAAGACACAGTCATGATATATACATAGGGCTTTAGCTGGGGTGAAGGTTGGGTGAAGAAGACACAGTCATGATATATACATAGGGCTTTAGCTGCGGTGAAGGTGGGTTGGAGAAGACACAGTCATGTACCATGTTACATGTATGTATTCTGTCTAAATAGTGCTGCATCTTATTGAATGATTGAGAGTGATTTGATTTTAACATGTTTTACATATATATCTTGTGGGGGGCTATATCACAGAAACCTTATATCAAAGGGAATTATCACAGAACATGATTCACCAAGACATTTTTGAGAAATACGATAGCACTCATTTCAGTGGTAATCTTATTTTAGTGCTTTTTTCCCATGATCTGCAATTTCATGTGTATGCTAATATGTGCCGTATGTACTCACTGATAAATAGGCCTAAGATTTTTGAGAGTTGAATACTGTAGAATGGTCTTCTTTTTTTTACTGTAAAAGAAATAAATTGGATAGATCGACTTAATATTCAAGTTGATGTTTCAAAAATTACTTTTATTCAATACATGAGAAAAGGACTAATTAAATTCAAGTAAACGATTTCTTGTTAATAGAATAAATCATGCAGTTTAATATCACTTGGATACTATCTCTTGGATATAATTGTTGTAGAAACTAGAATTCCTAAGAAACATCATCAAAATTAATGATATTATAGAATTCCAAAGAAACATCATCAAAATTAATGATATTATAGAATTCCTAAGAAACATCATCAAAATTAATGATATTATAGAATTCCTAAGAAACATCATCAAAATTAATGATATTATAGAATTCCAAAGAAACATCATCAAAAATAATGATATTATTGACCAGTAGAACATTAATCAGATGATTCAAATCTATGATGATGGTTTGAGGCAAATTTGAAATGGGACAAAATTTTATTTCCAACTGTACTTTTGTATTGCTCATAAATTTTCACTGCGCTAGAATACCAAATTTTGAAATTACACTGCATTTTTTATTTTTCTCTACAGGATGAGATCCTGGCAATGTCTGAAAGGCTGATTCTGAAGGCTGGAGACCTGGTGCCGCTGCTGATTGAGAATGTTACGTGGACATTTGGCCGACACCTGTATCAGGAGGACAACGTCAAGGCACACGAGGAGGAATTCAGAAACATCTTTGTCTGCAACAAGAAGGGTCTCAATTTCTCTGATGTGGAGAAGGAAAAAGAGGATATAGGTAACACAGAGTAATAATGTGTAAAACGTTAAAGGAGGAAATTATAGGCAATAAACTGTACAGGTAGATGTAGAGGTGTAATCACTGAAGAACTGTGTCAGCTGTGTCGCTCAGTGTGTAACCTTAACACCTGTCCATTTCACCTTAAGACCAACAAATAATCAGGAGGATCAATAAATTCAAAACGTCGTCAATCATGGAAAAACAAGACCCTCACTAGACCAGGTGAAAAAAAAGTAGAATTTAAAATAAATGAAAAGAAACTGAATATTTCAAATAGATCAAAATTTGCATTTTAATATTTTTAAATAGTAAAAGTTACAGAAGAATAACACACCAGAGAAATCTGATATGGATGGAATGTGGAAGATGTATTTACAATAATATTCTAAAATTGAAAAGTTTCAAATTTACTTTAATTGGTAAAAAATGTAGTTTTGATAGAAAGTAATCTGAAAAGAATGAAAACTCCCTGCTAGACTCGAATGCACGAACTAAAGATCAGCAGTTGGTGCACTGTCTAACCTAATGAGCTACCCAGCTAGGCAATTACATTTCAAAGGAATATACAGGACCAGTAACTCTGTCTGGTACAGGACCAGTAACAGTACATGGTGACCTGTTAAAATGCCAAGCTGTAAACACTGGTGCCATTGATACATAAAGGAATAAATGTCTTGTCAAATTGAGTTATCTGCATCATTGTTGCT
The DNA here is from genome assembly GCF_947568905.1 of Ostrea edulis. Classification (NCBI taxonomy): domain Eukaryota; kingdom Metazoa; phylum Mollusca; class Bivalvia; order Ostreida; family Ostreidae; genus Ostrea; species Ostrea edulis. The sequence continues at coordinate 75,200,492 of NC_079172.1, read as the reverse complement.
AACTTTTCACATAATTAACTTTTTCTCAGAAACTGCTGTGGGCCAATTTCAACCAAACTTAGCACAGAGCATCGTCAGATGAAGGGAATTAAAATTTGTCCAACAACACATTTTTTTTCAAAGGGGAGACAACTCAGAATTATGAAAAATTAGATGTTACATTTTAGATATCTTCATTTTAAGAACATTAGGGTCAATATTAACCAAACTTGGTGCAAAGTAGTCGATCATTATAGTGAAGGGTATTCACGTTCGTCCAAATGTAGGACTACACCCTCTTCAAAGGGGAGATAATCAATAGTTATGAAAAATTGGATGCTTTGTATTAGATATCTTCTTCTTTACAACTACAGAGCCAGTTTCAACCAAACGTGGAGCAAAGTGTCCTTGGATGAATGGGATTCAAGTTTATTTAATGGAGGCCCATATACTTACAAAAGGGGAGATAATGAGAGAGAATCATGAGAATTTGAATGTTACGTTTTAAAAATCTTCTCAAGAATCACTCTGCCACTTTCAATAATTTGGAACAAAGCATCCTTAAGTGAAGGGCTTCCAATTCTGTTCAAATAAAGGATTATTTATGTCCCTTTTCAAGGGGAGATAATTAGGAAATAGTGAAAATGAGGTTGTCATAGATAAAAATCTTCTCTTGATCCATTACATTTAAAATTACAAAATTTAGGCAGGCATCTTTTATTTAGATTCAAGTTTGTATAAATGATAGCCCATAAGCTTAGATTGAAGCCTCAAAGAGGACCTGAAACTTTCATAGAAATTATTCTAATATACAGGGAATCTATTTTTTTTTTTTTCTTCTATGAAACAGCAAGATTACAATATGATGAATGAAATGATAACACCCCTCAGGTGCCACAATGGGATATAGGCTTACACAATTTTAGGAACACACAAAAGCTGCAGTTTTTCACCTCAAAATTAGATTAATTTCATAGTATTTCTCTATAATGAACATATTTATATTGATCTACTAATCTAGAGTTCATGGCAGTTTACCATTCTGAATCAAAGTTTGCAATTTTATTCATCTGTGGAGTTGATATAACTAAAGTGAACATTGTGGAGTTGATATAACTAAAGTGAACATTGTGGAGTTGATATAACTAAAGTGAACATTGTGATATAACTAAAGTGAACATTGTGGAGTTGATATAACTAAAGTGAACATTGTGATATAACTAAAGTGAACATTGTGATATAACTAAAGTGAACATTGTGATATAACTAAAGTGAACATTGTGATATAACTAAAGTGAACATTGTGATATAACTAAAGTGAACATTGTGGAGTTGATATAACTAAAGTGAACATTGTGGAGTTGATAGAACTAAAGTGAACATTGTGGAGTTGATAGAACTAAAGTGAACATTGTGGAGTTGATAGAACTAAAGTGAACATTGTGGAGTTGATAGAACTAAAGTGAACATTGTGGAGTTGATAGAACTAAAGTGAACATTGTGGAGTTGATAGAACTAAAGTGAACATTGTGGAGTTGATATAACTATTGTGGCCCATGGGCCTCTTGTTTTGTATCTCAAGTTATAAAAATAAGGAAAGCATGGAGTGATTTGCAAAATCAGAAATTGGATGCAATACGCAATTTCCGAGTTGCTCACTAGTTCTTTCCCTTTGTGGAACTCTTGCGCACAGTGAGACGCAAAACATACTTTCTTCCACACATGGTGGGTACAAATGCTTATCGCTTCCTTCATATATTGCCTAAAGGATGATTATCAGACATCATGCAACCACCCAAACTTCTGGGACACACAATTTTAATAAGTTTATGAGTATTTGATAATAAAATAGCACAAATAAAAATTGATAATCACCAACTTTCTTTGAGTAAAGTATCACTCGTGCAGAAGAGGAAATAAAAATAAATTCATATCTAATTTAATGGCCTAATTAAAAAAAATATTGTTCTTCATATGGTCAGTTTAATGTATACCAATTACCGCTAACGGCTGATATAAACAAAATTTACGCTTTCATAACTTGTATCCCTACTTACATAGCTAGTCTATAACATATGTATATATCTTGTACCCACCCAAGCGTTCAACGGAATACTGAATGTACCTCCATCACAGAAGAGTTGATATCTCGGAACTTGCGTGTTATCCCTATGTAGTGTAGATTCTGGTTTGGCCAGTTATTGGCCTTGGCAACATCAGGATAGACCATTACTGATGAGTTTTAATGTCTCTATAAAATCAAGGTGACTCTGACCCCATGGCTAGGTGTATGAAGTTGTCCACAATATCAATTTGACCATCAAGATAAAAAAAAAAATCAAATTGTGTTCATTGTTGACAAATATTCTGAATTTCATTAATGTGCTACCAATAATTACATATATAGCCAACATATTATTATCATGTCTAATGAAAGATCAATTGAACTAAAGGCAATCAGAATGATAAGAAGAGATGCTTCGTGTTGCTTCTTCATTATAAACATTAGCCACATTATTCAAGAATGCTTTACATAAATCAATAGAAGTGTATGACATTTAATCCTCACTCGCCCTCCCACCAGGGTCGCTGGAGACATCAGCAGACGATGGCTTCCTCCTCGTCCCACACACACAGGATCAGTGTCACCGACAGCCATATTAATTTATAACAAAAATGACACATGATTATGCTTCCTACTGAGTTTGGAAGCCATAGGCTTCTTACCCAGATTTCAAAGCCAGATTACTCATATACATACACACAAAATTTAATGGAAGTTTTTACTTTGAGGTCTTCTCATGACCTTGACACAAGGTCGTTTCACATGTTTACAATCACAAGGACACATGAAGCTCAGACTTACTCCAGATAATCGATTTATTTCGAGGTGATTTAAATAAAAAATCCTGAAGTTCTGTTCCTTCCTTAGGACAAACGGAAAAGTTTTACAAGAGTAAAAACATGTAATTTGCAGTGTATTTATGTTTGTAGACCTAGTGCTAGCTTTTTTGTACACATTTTACTCATTTAAAACTTTTCCGTTTTTCCTGAAGAAGGGATAGGTCATTCCAAAAATTTGATAATCTAACTGTTCACGTCATTGGTCATTTTAGTGCTTTATATATTTTTCATATTCGACCTTGTGTCCACTTTGTGGATTCCATACTTTTACAGGTATCAGGCGTTGTTGGAATCTAGTGCTTTATATATATTTTTAATTTATTTTAGGTGACAAAGGGGATTTGACATCAACGCCTTTAACAATCCTCAGTTTTTCACAGTACTGTAGATACAGAACAGTCCTAAAGCGACTTGAGAACATGGTGGACAAGTGGTTGAGGAATGCCATTATTTGTGCCATCGGTGGAATTGTAATGAAATCCAAAAATGCCAGAATTATGTTCTGTAAAACGACAGTGGACGTTCCTGAACTGGACGATTTGGAGATCAGATGCGACCACTTAGGTGAAGATTTAGAAATTAAAAAGCATTTTAGTACATGTTCACTGGTGTATATGTGTAAGAAGGTTCAGTTCACTGGCACTCGTATCTTTAAATTTATCACATATTATCTACTGAGGTACATTTGTATATTAAGGTCCTGACGTACCATTACAACATCTCTTTTACCAGTACTATGTATTGAACCTTTAAATGATCGGCAACACATACAAAAAAATATCTATGAGGTAAATACCGTTGATCGTTTATGCCATTTTGAAATCTCTAGGCATGTCTTTGGAATGTGCATTTTAGCTCCCTCACTGAAAGGAAGACCTCGGAAAAAGAAGTCGCTAACAAGAAGTGACTCGGACAGCTATGAGACTTCCTCAGACACCTCCACACCGGTTAGGAAAAAGTATGTCTTGGTAAGTAACCAGCGGTCTCCCTTTATATAGCAGCATCAGACTTGACTTGTTGAATGCATGCCTGTCAAAAGGCATACCTAGTTACCTGCTTCCAGAATGACAGAGAATTAAAAAAAAAATAAAAGGGGAAGGGGGGGGGGCTCTGAATAAATGCAATCCATGACCTCATACCAGAATGTAGTTAACTGTGAAAAAATAAAATGATGCCTGTCACCCATTTAGATGGACTTTGAATGGCAATGGTTTTTCTCTGTTCAAAAGTTAAAACGCATATATTAATTAGAACATGTATTGCCGTATTCTGGGTAAAATGTTGTGGGAAAAGCTCCAGAATTTTTATTAATGATTGCATGCTGCAGGAACATCACATTAAATGTCAACGATCGGGGCTTCAACGTTAATTAATAATGCAAACTAATGTTGGTTTCTTGTTTATGGTGTTTGTTTCTTATTATTATTCATAATTATCATATACAGTAAACAAAAGGATGTCACATCTAGGTATTTCATGGCAATAGAGATATGTGGGTGTGCACAGGCAGTGGTTTAGAAGGCAGTCTGCTAAAAAAAAAAAAAACCACACAAGTACTAGGAAGTGTGTTACAGTCATTTTGAACGGGGAATAGTTGTGGAAGAGTATTATTATTATGCACAAAAAGTAATGAAGAAATATTTTGTACTGATAAAAATGATTTTAAGATTTGACATTTGTGCACAACCCAGAAAAAGGGTTTTGAAAATTTTGAATAGTTCAATGTTTATTGAAAAGGAAATGTATTGCTGAACTTTTTATCAGGAAGCAATGGGTCTGTTAATGAGAGGGATATTGATCACAATTATTTGTTCCATTATTGACAGCAAATATGAAATCATTTCATTCCTGAACAAGTCATCAGTTGATGTTAATTATAACAATATTCCTAATTATAACAATATTCCTGTTATTTTGAAATTTCATATCCTTAATAAAATTATCATTTGATATTTATTTTTTGTTTATTGTCTCAATTTTATTATTATTTTTTTTAAATGTTGTTGAAGTTATTTGAAGAAGAAAAAAAGAAATGGAGAGGATATGCATAGGCACTGTCTATTGTCAATACTTTTCAATTATCTGAATTAAATATCCTCAGATCCACATATCCTCCATGCATCAATAGTTATTTCCACTTCGGACTTCTTTTTATTGCACCGTACTAATATGTTGTGTTTTTGTGAGATTTTCTATTATTTGATCGAACAACAATGTAAATCTGCCAGTAATACACATGAAATGCACCAATATGATTTAGATTTTGGGGTCATGTTTTTCCATTGAATTTTCAAGTAAAGATTTGTGAATGCAAAAAATAGAGGTGGTTTCATAGGAAAATTTTGTGGTAAATATGGGTTTTTAGCAATATTAAGACAAATACAAATTGTTTGAACGAATTTATTTTGGGTATACTATGTCCTTAAGTTGGACAGTCTTCACACCTAACAGTATTTTTGATAGAAATTGTTTTTATGTGGCTACTAACAGCTCGTAATGCTGATCTGGTAACCATTGATGGATTTATGAATAGAAGGAAATAAAATCTCAAAAGCATGCTGGCTAACACTTTGTATAACACTGTGTACATTGTAGCACTAGTGAAGATTCAACCCTTTTGAAAATCCCGGCAAAGTGCATGAGACTGTTTAACTAACCACATGTTTCATGAAAATATTAAATAAGTGTAATATGGGCTCAAATAGAGTTCAGTGACTTTTAGCTATATAGAGTGAGAAAAACAAAGATCTGCTAACAGGTTATCCTTTATAGCTCACCAGAGCTTAGACCTCATTTAGTGAGCTTTCCTGATCATCTTTTGTTCGGTGTTTGTCTGTCTGTCCAACTGTAAACTTTTATCATTTTCAACTTCTTCTCTAGAACCATATGGCTAATTTCAACTAAACTTGGGCCAGTCACAGTAGCTAAGTGGTAGTTAGAGCGTTCGCTTTGTGACTGAGAGGTCATGAGTTCAAGCCCTGTTCATTGTCATGGCTTCATCAAATCGAAGATGTTAATATAGGTAGTGACTGCTCCTAATGCTTACCATGTCACGTCAGGCGTTGGCGTGTTAAAGAACCCACACGGTAGGTCTAAGTTTGTGGCACTTCACCTACAACTGGTGACATCTCAATATGAGTTAAATATTCTAGACAGGATGTAAAACAAACAAATAAAAATTAACTAAACTTGGCACATACCATCCTTGGGTAAACGGGATTTAAGTTTGCTCAAGTGAAAAGTTCTGCTTTCTCTAATGGGGGATAATTAAGAAAAGGCAAAAATAAGATAGGGTCATTTAAAAATTTTCTTCTCCAAAGTCTCTTGGCAAGAAAAGTTGAAATTTAGGTTAAAAGCTTCCTGATAAAAAGTAGATTCAAATTTTTCAAATTATGGGACCCAGGGTTAGTCTGGGGCCACAATAGGGGATCAAAGCTTTACATGTTGATATAGGAAAAATCTTTAAAAATCTTCTTCCCAAGAACAAAAGCCCATGATTAGTCATATCTGCATCCACATGCAGTTTGCAGTCTATGTAACCTGTAGTTAATGTTGTAAACTTTCTTTCTTTTTTGAATTTCCTTCTTTATAAACTGTCTTACTGTTATGCCCTCTGGGCCCAAAATTGGAATAAACTTATCTTATCTATGAATATACAACCATCCCCAATGAATGCAAATTCAAGATTGTTCAAATTGTGGCCCAGGGCACTGGGTTAGGTGACAATAAGGGATCAAATATTTACATGGGAATATATAGGGAAAATGTTTTCCTTGAGAACTCTGATAGGGTTCTCATATTTCATATGTGTATTCCTTTTGACAAAATCCCTTTTTAAGGCACCAAACTTTTTTAACATTTTGAACTTGACCTTGGAGTTTTGACCTACTGTTAAGAAAACTTGACCGAAAACTTGACCTATTCAGTATCTTGTAAACTATTTAAGGTAGAACTTTCATATTTTGCATAAAGAAATTTAATTCATACTATGATCTTAGACCTTGACCTTCTCCAGGACAGCAAGGTCATGGTAGTCATATTGGTATTGAGGCATTCCCATGTTGTGTGAATTCAAGTTTGTTTATGTCACGACTCTTTGGGAATAGGTTGGGGCCATAATATGGGGTCAAAAATTTTCATGGAAATAAAGATATTTTTAAAAATCTTTAAACATCACAATAGCTGAACAACAGCAGGGCCATGGTGATTCAGGTGCACGATGTGGCCCATGGGCCTCTTGTATACAATGATTTTTTTTTTAGAAGGGATTGAAATTTGTAATGATTTACTTTAGTCTGGAAAGCGAGAATCAGCCCTACGAAATGGTTTAAAGTTTGACAACAGTCAAGTCAGCACTGAGGAACAAGAGTTTCTGTTTAATCTTCACCGCTTCATGAAGAAGAGAAACACCCCCATCTGTCGAATACCCTCACTCGGATTCAAACAAGGTAAATATGCTGAACACCTTTATATACAATATGTATTTAATACATCTATAAAATCCCCTCATTGAAACAAAGTAAATATGCTGAACACCTTTATATATAATATAATATGTATTTAATACATCTACGAAATCCTATCATTGAAACAAAGTAAATATGCTGAACACCTTTATATACAATATGTATTTAATACATCTATGAAATCGCCTCATTGAACTTAAGTTTGAGTTCTATTTGAACAGTCAAAATTTTAGTAGTAAAATCTCGGACTTAAGTTCAAGTTTTGACTTAAGTTTCTTTCGAGAAATCCAGGCCTGATCCGTCTGTGAACACACTGCATTAAGTGGCCAACCCTGATTTTTTACTGACAAGCACAGTCCATGAAATGATAGGTCTACAGTCATTTCATCTCCTCATTCTCTAATATTTGATATTCTTTATCATTTTTATATGGCAACTTAAATATAGCAACAATTCAAGGTCAGGTGATTTTCATCTGCTATAGCTCACAGTTCAGTAATATCTGTCTTATGCTAGTATTTACATTCTACTTTCATTTCTATTAGAATTCCCAGCAAGTTAGATTGATGTGCTATATTTATCTATATCCGTACACACATTGTTTACAACTGCAGCGTGTTCATGAGATAATGGCCATCATTACAGTTTGTAGAGATATCTAAGGCATTAACAATAGAAATGTAAATACACAGGGTATCTTGTGAGATGGATAAAATGAGTATTTTGAAAATAGAAAGACATGTTCACCCTGGTGAGAGGAAAATGCCATCTATTTTCCAAGGTCATAGTTTCATGGGTAATTGTGGAGGAAAAATAGGACTTAAGAGGCTCGGGTCATCGAAAAATAGGATTTACGAGGCTTGGGTATAAATAGGACTTACGAGGCTCGGGTATAAATAGGACTTACAAGGCTCGGGTCATCAAACTTGGTATACATGTTTCCCATGGTGTTCGTGCGAAGTCATTTTTTTGCCGTTTTTGGCTGCTAATCCTTTCTTTGATTATTATACAGTACCGTATTACTAAATATATTGGACAGGTGTATTTAGTAGTATAAGCATTACTCTAGTGTGTACAGTCTATCATTTTCTAGAATTGTATATTTATTTATATTATCTGTTAAGATTCTCTACTATTGTTGCTTTCATGGACCCCACTATAAACATGAATTACTCCCCCTTCCTTTGATGCATAAATTTCTATTTCAGTGGACCTTTACTTTTTCTACACTTATGCTCAGAAACTCGGAGGATATGAAATGGTAAGAATCTTAGAATATTCTGATCATTTGACACAAAGTATTTCCCGACAATTGAAATCCATGTTTTGTGATCACACACAGGATATAAACTTGGAGATTTGGTAATGAAGATGTTGGAATTTGCCTCAGTCAAAATTCATATAACATGATTTTTTTGTATTTCAATCCTTGTAAATTTTTCTTTGACACAATGTTAACATGTTGATTTTGTATTTGTAAACATCGGCTTTCATATTGTACTAATTACGAAACCACTTTCTGTTTTTTAGGTGACACAGAAGAGGTTATGGAAACACCTTTATGACAAATTGGGAGGAAATCCAGGAAGTACTAGTGCTGCCACCTGTACACGACGACATTATGAAAAGTAGGACACAGTTTCAGTAGAAATTAATTTCACAGGAAGCAGTGCGTCATTGTCAAAATAGAGTACAGTTTCATAAGGAAATATTTATCTTCCACAATTTTTTTCCTTAAAAAAATTCTTAAAATTTTGACAATGCCATTCAAACAATAAAATGCTTTCTTTGTTGTTTCATTGGGTGATGAAGGTTGCTAGCATTGCAGAAAAAATTCATAGCCCGCTTAAGTGGGTTATGATAATTGTTCAATGATAGCTACCTTCATCACCCTTCACCCTTCATCACCCAATAAAACATCAAAGAAAGACATTTTATTGTTTATATTTATATTTTTGTGTATTTAAAAATATAAACTAGATTTAAGTACTGAAAAATATTGTTGACCATTTCGTTACCTTAATTGCAACAGCCAATGCAACATTTGACCTTGACAACGCTCCGTATTTGCTAAGGATTACACGGACAGATGATACTAAAGAACCAGATCGAACTAGTTTGCAACAAACATGTATTCATTGTCTGATGAAAGCAATGTCAATTTCAAAAGAAATATAAGAGAAAAGATTCAGTGAATGTAAATATAGGACAATAACATCAATGTGATAATGCTTACAGACCTATCAACATCTCGATCTATATCTAACCAATCCCATGACTGCTTCATCTTGTTACACAGAAATTTGTAGGAAGTCTGAATGTTTAAGGACCCTTTCAAATGTCACATTATATACGTTCATGTAATGTGAATACATTTATAAGGATTAGCAATATCTCTATGTTAGGACATTTATTTGAGAAATACATGTGTTTGCTGTTTATAATGTGGGGGATATATATATGAATAATGAAAGCATAGGGTAATATCATGTGTAATTATTTTCACAGTGAGCATGTTATACACAAGTTGTTATCAAAAATGAAATGAAAGCACATGGAAATACAGCTTTTGCTTAAGTGCAATTTGCATAATGCAGAAAATTATTGTGAAATATAATAATGTAGGAGAGATGTACAATTTACAACCAGTATGTGTGCTTCCTTTACAAATCCAGTGCCCTATTGCTGAATTTAGTCCCATTGAATATATTCAGCATAATATCTATAGAACTCACTTTTCAGTATCACTTGAAAACATAATTTCTAAATATAATATTTTGGTATTGCGCAATCTATGTCCGATATGTAATCAGGCTCTTGAGTCTCGCTCACTGAATGAGCTTTTTCTCTTTCCTCAATATGAAAAAACAACATCACATATCCTATTAAAAATGAATCATATTATAGGATTTAAAATGAGAGAGGAAAGGGGCAGGAAATGCTCTATTGTGTAAATATAAAGTAAGGAACTTGGGATTTTTTTGTTGCTCATTTCTTGGGCAGTCTTCAGTTCCTATTAATAAACATCAGATTGTTATCATCAGTGCCTGTGGATTATGTGCAGCTTATTCATCTGTGGTTCTGTGGTGTCAGCGTCATGCTTTGAACTCCATTGATTAATTGATGGGAGAATCCTCCCTACTCAGAAGGAGTTTCATTCCAAACTGCCTCATCCTAAGAGTAATTCTTTAATACCGATTTGAAAACTTGCAATGTTCAGTGAATTGAATTCTGATTTGATCTTGATTTGAACATATTTTATTATCTAGATGTTATAACAAAAGGATTGAGCACAAGTTCTTAAAACTTACAACACCCTCTCCTAATTGAATTCTAATGCATCTAATAATTTGAATGATGGAATTAAAGAATACTTGTTCTTGGTTTTCAGTTGATCTATTCTATTATGTACAAACCAACTGATCTGGGGAGAAACGTCAGTCTGCATTATAACTGTTAAATTATATCACTTGTACTGTAGATCACTTTTTATAACTGTTAAATATCATTTGTACTGTAGATCACTTTATATAACTGTTAAATATCATTTGTACCGTAGATCACTTTATATAACTGTTAAATTATATCATTGTACTGCAGATCACTTTATATAACTGTTAAATTATATCATTTGTACTGCAGATCACTTTTTATAACTGTTAAATATCACTTGTACTGTAGATCAATTTTTATAACTGTAAAATATCATGTGTACTGTAGATCACTTTATATAACTGTTAAATATCACTTGTACTGTAGATCACTTTTTATAACTGTTAAATATCATTTGTACAGTAGATCACTTTATATAACTGTTAAATTATATCACTTGTACTGTAGATCACTTTTTATAACTGTTAAATATCATTTGTTCTGTAGATCACTTTTTTCTTTATGGAGTAAAATTTTCATGGTTTGAGAAAAAAATAGCATTTTTGTCAGTTTGTGAGCATTTGATTTCAATGTAGAAGAGTTGTCTCTCTTTCAGGTAGTTCTCCTGTTGTGGAATTTTTTTTTTTTTAATGATGGATCTGTATCTATTTTTCAGTGTAGACAGATTATCTCTATTCAATCTTATTTATTATTTTTATCGGAAAAAAAATAAAGCTGAACGAGAATTTTCACATCTATAAATCCGAAAACGCAACCTATTAATCCGAAAACGCAACCTATTCATCTAAACGCAACCTATTCATCTAAACGCAACCTATTCATCTAAACGCAACCTATTCATCTAAACGCAACCTATTCATCTAAACGCAACCTATTCATCTAAACGCAACCTATTCATCTAAACGCAACCTATTCATCTAAACGCAACCTATTCATCTAAACGCAACCTATTCATCTAAACGCAACCTATTCATCTAAACGCAACCTATTCATCGCACCTGAAAACAAATAAATGTATGGATACTGAGTGGGGAAACTATTCAAATTTTTGATGAATTCAGTGAATAAATTGGAATTACTGGAATCAAACATTCTTTTTGAAGAATTTATTGATGTGTAAAACCCCAGACATTTTACTCACAAACTTAACATAAAGTGCAGTTTGTGAGTAAAATGTCCAGAATGTTTAAACCTATATTAAGGTTGGATTTTGTAACAATAAGAACACAGGCAATATGATAATTGACTTGCTTTTATGGATTTTGATAGAATCTTCACTGAATGATACTTAATCTTCAACAGGTTACTACTGCCGTACGAGCGATACGATAAAGGCCGCAACATCGAGAAGAAGCAGTCCAAGCAGCCAAAAGACGAGCCAGTCGTTAAAGAAGAGGAGTTCGCAAGTGTAGCACCTCCGGACGACGTCCTGATCAAACCCAGACGGGTATGTCCTCTTCCTCATTGTCTGAACTGGTGTCAGTTACCTAGATCTCTTGTCTCAGTGTATGTGTCGTTTAGTTTTCCCAGGGGGAAACACTTAAAAATGGCATTAAGAGGATGTAATATTCTGAAAGACAAACTGCGTACCTAGATATTGCTAGGGCTGCCACAATTCAGATGATTTTTTTTTAATTTGGTTCAATTTCTGTTATAAACCTCATATTAATTTCAATTTCCTTTTCAATTCCAATAAAACATTAAAAAATGTCCGTAATTGACAAAAAGTAATGGTTTATTTTATTTTTTTGTTGTTTGTGGGATTATGAAGACCAAACAACAATACAAAGTGTGCCTTCATAGAAATTTAAAATAATTATACATTGGGGATTTCATCATAGAATTTAATGGCCATGTTATATGGTGCATACATGTAAGTATATATACATGTATGATATTCAGAGCAGAATTAAATGAAAATCCGCAGAAGGAGCAGTCTAAATAACAACATTGGCATCATTGTTTACTGACTTTCAGATAATTATGATAGCCCTTGTTATAGCCTCCACAATCACTCTGTCTCTTCATCATTTTATCTTTTTGCCTTTCCAATTTACTTTGATTGTCATGGTCGTGACTTTGCGATGGAGAGACAACAAAAGCTCATAATTAGAACAAAAGTTTCTTGTGACCCAGTGATGTGTTTTGACCTTGAATGACAATTAGCTACATGAGATGAATGTCATAGGTAAACAGAAGTTTACCAAAAGTCCACAATCCAGCAATGGAAAGACTTGAGATTTTCATTCTTGGCTAACAGGTTGCTTATGACAAAACTAGTTAGAAACATTTATCTAGGTCAAAACTTAACAACTGAAGTGAATAGAGGCACATATTTGGCATGAAGGTTGCTAAAAGTGTGTCATGAACCCTGATCAAGGTGAACACAGAAGGTCATGATCCTGAACCAAGGTCACATAGTGAAGTTCAAAGAATCTGGTACAGAGATTTTCAAGACCGTAACTTTGTTAGGAAAGTGGTCATGCAGTTTGTGATTAGAATGTATTTTGAAAATAGTCTCCACATAAGTTTTTGTTGCCATGTGACATACCCCTGGAATGCCCTTGAACTGTAGAGTTCAAATATGGTTACTGAGCATAATATTCCAATTTTTTGCCAGTACAAATAAAATGGAGAGTTTATACAAACATGTTAATAGCAGTAGGTTTAAATTATGGTCAGAATTAGAGCCAAATTAAAGAATTAGTGAACATAGATTTATGTATTTTTTTTTTTTTACTTCTCTTTTGTGCATTATGTATTCATTGTATGACTCAATTTCAGTTTTGTTGCCTTTGTAACCTGTCTTTTGCATAGTTCTCTCCCTTTCCCACTCATTATGACTTTTGTTTTAAGTAAACTTATCTAGCATATTCTACAAATACTTGCAAAAGTACTTTCTACAAATGCTTGGAGAAAAAATGCAACTTTTCAAAAATGTTTCTATTCAGCATGACTTTACGCAGGAATTCTTGAAATACTTAATTTAATTTTGGGAAATACGTAAATACCCTTCTTCATTTTCCTAAGAATACACATACTGCATCTAGTTAGGCCAATTCAACTTAACTAGAAGATTATCATCCAGGGCCTCCGTGGCCGAGTGGTTAGAGCATTGCACTCAAAATCACACGGCCTCTCACCTCTGTCGGCGCGGGTTCCAATCCCACTCACGCCAGTAAGTGAGAAAGTTTCCCAGTTTACTTTCGGAAGGTCGGTGGTCTCTTCCCAGGTACATTGTATCTGGGTTCTCTCTTCCACCAAAAACAATATCATCCAGGGTTAGTAAAAAGTATGAGGTGGGTGGGAGGATTTTATTTTTTAATTTTTATTTTCTGAGAAAAATATTAAAGAGAAACGATTTTTTTTCCAAAGATGCGCATCATTTAATGCCAGATGGATATTAATCTATGCTATTTTCACAGATGAATTCCCGGTTAAGCTTTAATTTCAAACAGAAATATACCAAACTTCTTCAAGAATTACACCTGTAAGGACGCAAAAAATTAAGAAAATCAAATAGGTCTATTTTCTTCACGTGGCTTTTCACGTTGCTATACCAGAAATGTAAACAAGAAGTGTAAATACCGGAGTCGGCGGGGATGATAATCTATCAATTAAGTTGAATTGGCCTTGCTGTAGAGTAACTTTAAATGTATTATTTTTCACGAACTTTCTCCAAGAAATTATATTTTAGAAATATTGCCAGTTAGTCATATTCTATTCTTCGGGCATGGTCTTGGATCACTAAGATTAAAATTAAAATTCCTTTATGAGATCTAGTGCTTCCTATCCACAGTCAAAAGTCAAAATTTGGTCTGACCATATTTACTTTGTTCAAATGCAGATTTTGATGTTTAGTTCCATGCTTTTCTGTTTGCATGCTGGTAAGTGCTGGTTTCTTTATACTAACAGAGATTTAAAACCACTCTGACGCTCAGACAAAGGGCCGAGCAGTGGGAACAAATCCGAAAGCTTAAGGAGAGGCAAAAAGTCTTCAAAGTAGGTCACAGTCCTCCCTGTGATGAAGCTGATCAGAATCCTCAGCAAATTACTGTAAAATCACTCATTTTCCTGGTGGTGTGAACCTCATCATGTTGTTGGTATATAGACACATCCACAAATGGGAATCCGCCGGGGACAGGGGAAATTGAACCAGCACAGAGAAATGCTTAACCACAAATTCAAGATTCCCAAGCATATTTCTTCTATGTATTTTTTTTTCTTTTAAATCTCAACAAAACTGATCCCATGAAAGTTAGTGATTTTATAGTAAGGTATCTGGTTCTTGTTTTCTTCACGTGTTCAAGAATTTTTCTCCTTAAACTGTAAATTCATGCAACTGTAAAACCCTTCTTCAGAGTTATTACAGAAATTATAACTTGTAGAGACTATACAAAATAGTGTTTAAAATTTCCCAGTGTAACTTAACAATACATGTTACACCTCTGAAGAATACTGTATGTATTCAATATCATTATATTTACAAGGTTCATGAAACTTTCAATCCCCTATTGACAAATAACTTTCTGAAAGTCGCTTTCTAAAATTAACTGAACTTTGGTCTTTTTATGATTGACTCATCTTTGACCTTTTTTCCAGGGAAGAAAACCAGGTAGGCCAAGAACAGTGAAGAATCTCCTGGACAGCTCTGAAAAAGAAAAGACACAAATTCTAACATTCAAAAACATCAAAAGTGAGTCTGTCATTAAGGAGGAGATGGAGGAACCTGTGGAGGAGAGGGTCGAGGGGTCAGTTAAAATCAAGGAGGAGGTGGAGAGTGTCTTAGACAGTGATTCCCACTCCAGTGTGTCAAGTGTGTTCAGCCAATCAAAACTCTTCCAGCAGAACTCTTTACAAGGATCATCTAGTTCTAGTATGAGTCACTCCAGGTCCTCAGAGAGAGGAACTCCTAACATCCCGGTACCACAGGCAGCTATGTTTTACCCACAGACTTTTATTCCCCTGGGTGGACTTCACCCAATGGGACTACCCCTTATGAATCAGCTACCCATGGGGATGCCAAGATTTTATCATCATCCGTCACAGAGTCCAACCTCAGCTGACAAGCAGCATTCATATCGTCCAAACATTCTCAGAAATTCACAGAAAACGACGGAGAGCCGCCCAGCTCATGTCCTATCCAAACAGTCAAGCTTTCCCTCCTCTCAGTCCCTGGATCCTGTTACATCATCATCACATACTCAGGGTCGGCAATCAAGAAGCATGTCCCCGGCTTCAACAGCGAGGTCTTCCCCCCAAACTCTAATGGTGCCCCCAGCCCACTCCAATGGACTCAAGAGGTCTTACTCATCAAATCCACTCCACGGTCCTAATGCTTCAGGAGCAAATTTTGCTGCCAATAAGTCATTGTTGTTTGATTTTGAAAGTCCCAAACGTCAAAAGTTGGACACCTCTACTGACAGCAAAAGAGAGTGCTCTGATGAGCCTACTGATTTAAGTATGAAAACTCTGAAAAAGAGAGCGACTACAGAAACTGGTGAAGGGAGCTTTACTCCCAGTCAATCATGGGAGATTTCTGAAAATCCAGCCAAGCGAGAGAGGTCGCCTGCCCAGAGTCGGCCCCCGGTCCAGACTAGTCCAGCAGGATTGGAACATCCGAGTGATATTCCCCCTAGTGTGTTCAGTAAACATCCATCTTCTGTGTTCAGTCCAGCCACTTTTCCGAGTAGCAATATGGTGGAACTTGGAAAAGTACCATCATCCTCTTCACAATCTCAGGACAGACCAAAATCCATTAAACAGGAAGATAAGTCTCAGGAACCTCGACCATCCAAGAGTGCTATCAGGGTGAGTATTGAACCATGACAGAACGTCAGGTTTTATCTTCTGAACCGTGACAGACATAGGTAAGGTTTTATCTTCTGAACCGTGACGGACATAGGTCAGGTTTTATCTTCTGAACCGTGACAGACATAGGTCAGGTTTTATCTTGTGAACCGTAACAGACATAGGTCAGGTTTTATCTTGTGAACCGTAACAGACATAGGTAAGGTTTTATCTTCTGAACCGTAACAGACATAGGTCAGGTTTTATCTTGTGAACCGTAACAGACATAGGTCAGGTTTTATCTTGTGAACCGTAACAGACATAGTCAGGTTTTATCTTGTGAACCGTAACAGACATAGGTCAGCTTTTATCTTCAAGGCTTTTATTTTGGGGTGATTTTGTTTGAGTACAAACTGTAGATAGGAACTTTAACATATATGTAGATCACGTTTCAATTTCAAGGCTTTTAGCTCAATTTAGCCTTAAGCTCACCTGTTACATGTATCCATTGTCCATCCATCTGTCTGTAAATTTGACACATTTTTTACTTCTCTAGAACCACGGGGCCAATTTCAACCAAACTTGCCATAAAGCATCATAGGGTAAAGGGGATTCAAAATTGTTCAAATGAAAGGTCATACCCCTTTCAAAGGGGAACTAATTTAGAAATAGTGAAAATATGGTGGCATCTTTTTAAAATTTTCTTCTCAAGAACCACTAGACCGGAAAATTTTAAATTCATGTGAATGCTTCCTTAAAGAATGTAGATTCAAAATTGGTAAATTTATGGTCCCCAGG